>NC_059180.1:5831112-5966100 GCF_019923935.1 Bubalus bubalis
TGATACGTACGTCCCACTCTCGGCTTTAGGGGCTATTTCGAAGGCTTTGAAAACGAGCTGTCCGGAAGATTAGGTGCGTTTTTTATTTCTGGGTAGTATTACTCTGCCTGACTTGGAATGGTGAAGAGTGAAAGAATTTGTGGAGATTGCACGGGACCATTAGGAGACTGATTAACTGAGTGACCTTGGATAAGACAGGACACTTCTGCCAACTCTCAGTTCTGTCATGCATCAGATTAGGTTTTCTCCAAAGGCCTCTCCAACTTTGAGATTATTTGCTTTAGTCAGTGTAATTGAAAAATTCAGCTACAGTTCAGCCTGACACTGCCCCCTGCCCTCCCCTTCCTACAGTGCCTCCAGTACACAATAAGATACTTTCACTGTAGAGAGTGGCTGTTACATGGCCTGGGACCAAAGAAAGCATTTATTGTACAGGCCATTGCTAGGCGGATTGGAGGTGGTCAATAAATACTTGTTGAATTGAATTGTGGAAGATTCATTGTAGCCAGTCAACAAAGCCCTGTTACTGTATTTGCCAGCCATATGTGGAGAAATAGCTTTATTACTTAGGGAATCATGATGATAATTTACCCCAAAATGTTTCTCCATGTTTGTATTGTCTCTGAATTAATGTGCACAATTCTTGTTCATTATTTCAGGCTGTTTTCACCAATCTTAAAATACACACAGGGAGGCTCACTAATTAATAACCTTAGGCTTTTGCTGATTCTCTGCTTGATCTAAGCATTTAAATTTTTGCTAACTTTATACTGTATCTAAATACAGATGAGTGTTACGTTAAATCTTTCCTTTTTATTCTGAGTATCAGTATTCTTTTGGAATTCTCAGGATACCTAGTTATCTTTTAAAGCTAGCTTTTTCATGTTTTAAAACATTTCAGAGTGCTTCTCAAAAATGGGGAGGGTGCACTTTGTTTAAAATGTCAAGACTATACCCTGAAAAAGATACTGGCCTGTTTAGAAAATAGCCTCTGAAATAAACTGAGCTTGTAACTCCAAGCCTTTCTTGTAAGAAAATCTTTTGTATTTACCTTCGGTGAAAACCAGTTACTGGGGATAATCTTATGTATATCGGATAGTGTATCAGAATGGTTTGCAACTCAAAGGGACCCCAGAGGTAGTTTTCTGCTCCTCTGATCCTACCCTGCCCCCCGTTTGACAGATAAAGATACTGGGTGTCAGAGAGGTTAAATAACTCCCCCAGGGTCATGTAACTTACTCATCATAGGAGACTAGAATTCAGGTGTTCCAACTTGTGCTGCTTTCACTATAACAGGGTTTGTCCCGTTGCTTAAGTGAGTTTGGTGTGATGGTTGGAACCTGAACTGAGTCCCACAGAACTCATTTCAAATCCTGACTTAACCATTTAATTGCTCTGTGACCTTGGGTGTTACTTAACATTTATCAACCTTAGCTTCATTGTTATACGTCGTGACCACAATTGTACCTACCTCCTAAGAGTGTTGTGTGAAATGCCTGGTACATAGACCAGTTAACATTGGTTCTTACTATTATGCCTGCTGGAGGCTTCTTGAATTGAACAGATGAGGGGCAAGTGGCATTTCAGCTTAGCTCTAAAGGAAAAGGAGGGTTTGAAAAGGCAGGGAAGACTGGGAGGGAAATCCCAGGCATTATGATGTGAGAAAGGGAATTCAGTCAAAATATAAGACATTTAGGAAATACTGAGTAGAGTAATTTTGCTGGATGGAAAAGGTTCATTCAGGGAAGGGGAAGAAACTGATGGGAAATGAAGCTTGATGGGGAAGCTGGGACCAGGTGCTGGGGGCTGTTGGATTGGACCGCTCTATGGAGTTTTAGGAAGAAGAATCTGAGAGCAAGGTTGGAGATGAATTGTGAAGGGGAGGCAGAAAATGAAGGTAGGGCACCAAAGAGAAGAAGCCATTCTTCACAGAACTAGATAGAAAAATAAGTATGAACAAAGAACTGCATCTCCCTGGTGCTTGGAGATGAATGTACTTACGTAAGGGGAGAGGAATCAGAGATGAAATTCTCAGTCTGAGTGAATGAGATGTTCATGGACCAGCTGATCCCTAGTTGCCACTGAAGGCAGTAAGATGACAAGGGGAGCTGAAATAGTTTAAGTTGTTCTTATTTCTTCTCTTCAATTTAACAGAATTAAGGTCTGCCCACTTCTTTAGAAGAAGAGTCAACAAGAGTCCTTGTCCTCGAGGGGCTTAATGTTTGGTTGGGAAGTGGTGATAGAAACTCAGGTAATGGTAAGACAAGGAGAGCAGACATGCCTGACAGAGAAAGTCTCGAGAGCATTCAGATGAGGAAGATATCTTCTTTAATTTGGAATGTCAGGAAACAGTGTACATCTTGAAGGTGAGTGAAAATTTGACCAGTTGAGGTTGATAAAGGTGGGAGATTTGTCCTAGCAAAGGAGTAAAGGTGCCAAGTCATACCCCAAGTTAATGGGTATTATGTTAACGGGAACGTTAATGGGTCGAATAGGCTGAAATAGAGGGAATCACCACTACTAAGAGAAAAGTAATGGAAGTGGAAGAGTCCAATGGATTCACTGAGAGTAACTGGGGAAGGAGGGAATGACCAGCAGCAGACTTTGACAATACTAAGTTGACCTTGGTATGTTGTTCATGTTGGAACAGGGAGAAATGGAAGCAAGACAGACTGGGTGGGGCTGAGGCACTGGTGTCGGCAGGAGATGTGGAACCTGGATATTGGGATGGTGGAAGACGGTTCTGGGAGGCATCACTGGAAAAGATACTCTTTTTTCCACTTTTCCGAATGAAATGAAGGAGACCCAGCCTTAAAGGAGTTATTTAGCCTCCCAGCTGAGAGAAAGCCAGCCAAAAGAGTGGTCTCTTGGACTCCCTGCCTGCTGCCTCTTCCTGTTCAGGTCCTGGCTCTTCTGATGCTCCAACTCTGAGGGGCCGTTTCCTGGAAGCTGCCTTGTCAGCTGTCAGGTACCCCTTGGGGCTGCCCCAGCACGTGGAAACCTCCTTAGAACTGTTGGAACATCTGCTCTGTACTGTAATGATTTGTGTAAAAACGGGAATCACACTTCTCATCTTTTTATTCCCCTCAGTCTAGGCTGACACCGCGTGTATTTGTGTTTAGTCACTGAGTCATGTCTGACTCTTTTGTGACCTTGTGGACTGTAGCCCTCCAGGCTCCTCTGTCCATAGGATTTCCCAGGCAAGAATTTGGGAGTGGGTTGCCATTTCCTTTTCCAAGGGATCTTCCTGACCCAGGGATCGAACCCAAATCTCCTGCATTGGCAGGCGGATTCTTTGCCACAGTGCCACCTGGGAAGCCCTTGCGTATGATAAATCTTCAGAAATGCTTAGGAAATCGAATACTTGTAACCAAGGACTTTCTAGGTAAAGTTGCTCTGAAATTGAAAAACAAAATATATTTCCCCAGCAAGGGGGTGGAGTGCAAAACAATTCTGAAGGAATGGATCAGTTCAGTTCAGTCGCTCAGTTGTGTCCCGACTTTTGTGACCCCATGGACTGCAGCATGCCAGGCTTCCCTGTCCATCACCAACTCCTGAAGCTTGCTCAGACTCGTGTCCATTGAGTTGGTGATGCCATCCAACCATCTCATCCTCTGTCGTCCCCTTCTCCTCCCACCTTCAATCATTCCCAGCATCAGGGTCTTTTCAAATGTGTCAGTTGTTCGCATCAGGTGGCCAGAGTATTGGAGTTTCAGCTTCAGCATCAGTCCTTCCAATGAATATTCAGGACTGATTTCCTTCAGATGGACTGGTTGGATCTCCTTGCAGTCCAGGGGACTCTTTAAGAATCTTCTCCAACACCACAGTTCAAAAGCATCAATTCTTCGGCACTCAGCTTTCTTTATGGTCCAACTCTCACATCCATACATGACTACTGGAAAAATCATAGCTTTGACTAGACAGATCTTTGTCGGTAATGTCTCTGCTTTTTAATATGCTGTCTAAGTTGGTGATGGCTTTCCTTCCAAGGAGCAAGTGTCTTTTAATTTCATGGCTGCAGTCACCATCTGCAGTGAATTTGGAGCCCAAGAAAATAAAGTCTCTCACTATTTCCATTGTTTCCAAGTGATGGGACCGGATGCCATGATCTTCGTTTTCTGAATGTTGAGTTTTAAACCAGCTTTTTCACTCTCTCTCACTTTCATCAAGAGGCTCTTTAGTTCTTCTTTACTTTCTGCCATAAGGGTGATGTCATCTGCATATCTGAAGTTGTTGATATTTCTCCTGGCAATCTTGATTCCAGCTTGTGCTTCATCCAGCCCGGCATTTCTCATGATGTACTCTTCATAGAAGTTAAATAAGTAGGGTGACAATATACAGCCTTGATGTACTCCTTTCCCAATTTGGAACCAGTTCAGTTCTAACTGTTGCTTCTTGGCCTGCATACAGATTTCTCAGAAGGCAGGTAAAGTGGTCTAGTATTCCCATCTCTTTAAAAATTTTCCACAGTTTGTTGTCATCCACACAAGTCAAAGGCTTTAGCACAGTCAGTGAAGCAGAAGTAGATGTTCTTCTGGAATTCTCTTGCTTTTTAGAAGATGGTTTACAATAGGCCTTTTACCAGTTTAAAGTATTGGAGAAATGACTTAATTCCCACATTCTTTTTATATTTATGCAGAGAGCCTTTTTGAATGTAATGTTCTTTATTGTAATCATAAGCTGCTATTTTAATAATGATTTGTTTTTTATTAGGGACCAAAGAAAGAAAAATGAATCTTGTTATAAACCTCAGATTAAAATCATAATCTTTGTTTAGAACAGTCTTCTCCAAAGTTTTCCAGTCACACAATCCTGTCAGTAAAAACTGTTTACAAAAGCTACATACATACATCATTATACCAGTGTTTTGTATAATTTTAAAAAAATACAGTAGTGCTTTTCTAAAATAATCTTGTGCTTTAAATGTACGTGATCCGTTTTCCACCAAAATTACTAATATTTTTTAGTGAAAGTCATGTAATTAAAAATGTTTTGTTAGTTTAAAACTATTGGCTTATCTCATTTTGATACAGTCGGATGCTGTCTCTAAAACATTGCTTAATTTTGATGGCTGTAAGAGGTGAAAACGATGCCTCAACAAAGGTTTGTCAATTCAGATGAAAGAAATACATTTTTGCGTCTGCTTAGTAACTCATGATTGCTCCTGTCCACCAACCCTCTTCAGTTTTTGTTTTTGAAATTCAGCTTCTACATCTCCATTTTTCCATGCCCTTATATCACCTGTTCTTATGTTTTATAATTTTAACAAACAGGCTCAAGACCCACTAAAAATCCTCATTTGGAAGTTCTTAAATTAGGGAATATTTCCAAGTTTTTAAAATGTGTAGACAATAAGGAGTTTCAAGGATACTGAGTATCAGTTTTAGTGGTTAAAATTATGTAACAACCCACTAATAATTCCTTCCTCATACTTTTTTTTTTTTTTTACTTTTTCACTTGTCGGTTGACTTCTTGTTAGATTTAGATCCACACTGGTTTTCACCTTCTAACCTGGTGGAGTTAGAAATTGCTCTGGATAGAAGCTTCAGCCGCTCCATTTTCTTGTTTGTGTGTGTTTGCCTTCTTAGTGTCTCCCCTTCTAGTAGTTTCTCTGCAAGAATCTCTAAAGCTGCTTGCTCTTTTTTTTTTTTTTTTTTTTTTTTACTTTATTTTTTTTTGGCCACAAGGCATATGGATCTTCCCTGACCAGGGATTGAACTCATGTCCCCTGTGTTGGAAGTGCAGAGTCTTAACCACTGGACCACCAGGGAAGTCCCTGCTCTTTTCTAAAATGTAGTTGATATATAGCATAAAGATTAGTTTCAAGATACATAATGATTCAGTGTTTCTGTATATTGCCAAGTGATCCCAATCAGTCCGGATAACATCTATCACCATAGTTACATTTTTTTCATTTGAAGAAAAATTTTAAGAACTTCTTTCAGCAGCTTTCAAATATGCAGCACAGTATTAACTGGAGTCGCCACGCTGTGACTCCATCCCCAGGACTTAACGTATTTTATAACAGGAAGTTTGTGTCATTTGACCCATTTTGCCCCTGCACCGCCCCCCATACTGTCTCTTGTGAACATGCTCAGCATTTAGACCAAGTGAGCTAGTTAGTATCCATTTGTACATTAAACATGGTCTATTTTCTCTCACTTTTAAAATATAAATAGACATTCTGATATTTTCCTTATTCAGAATGGCTCATTTTGTACTGAGCTAGGCACCCATAAAAAACATAGAAATATCTGAATGGTGGGTTACACGTCCAGGCCTTCAGATCTGGCTTGAGTGTTGGCTCCACTAGGTAGGTTGCTCCTGAGTACACAGCCGAAGTCACCCACGCCGCAGTCGCGTCATCTGTAAGAGGGTGCTCCAGGTTGTCCTGGAGCTCGTACCTGTGCCGCTGCAAGCCACCGCCTGGCACCCCTCTCTCAGCTCTCACCAGGCTGTGTGTAAACACATGACATCATAACTTGCCTTTCCCCTGGAAAGAAAGTGCTTGACTCCAGCAGACACCCTGAGGGTAAAATCCGCCATTTGGGAGTTTGCTTGCAAAACCTTAATATCTATAAAGTGACAGTGAAAACAGTTGGTACCAGGGACTTTTTTTCCTTTACTATTCAGAGGCGTTTTTAATGCTTGGATGTGTAGCCTTGTATGAAGTATTAACCGCAAAGTATCACTTTACATAAAGGTACCAGTAATTTTTTTTTTTTTAACTCTTCAGAAATAGTACAGAAACAGATACCAGACATCTCACAGGACAGAAAGGAGAGCACAAACGTTGTTCCGATCGAGTCAGGTCCCTGAGCCTGAATGATGACTGCTGAGTCGAGGGAAGCCACAGGTCTGTCCCCGCAGGCTGCCCAGGAGAAGGACGGTATCGTGATAGTGAAGGTGGAAGAGGAGGATGAGGAGGAGCACATGTGGGGCCAGGACGCCAGCCTGCAGGAGTCTCCCCCACCCGACCCAGAGGTCTTCCGCCAGCGCTTCAGGCACTTCTGTTACCAGAACACTTTCGGGCCTCGAGAGGCCCTGAGTCGACTGAAGGAACTTTGCCACCAGTGGCTGCGGCCCGAGATCCACACCAAGGAGCAGATCCTGGAGCTGCTGGTGCTCGAGCAGTTCCTCTCCATTCTGCCCCGGGAGCTCCAGGCCTGGCTGCAGGAGTACCGTCCCGACAGCGGGGAGGAGGCCGTGACCTTGCTGGAGGATCTGGAGCTGGATTTGTCAGGACAGCAGGTGAGGCGAGGTGACGCATGTGATGTGTGAGCAGCACGTGGACTTTGAGACCGGAGCAGAGAGAGAGTTACTGATTTAAAGCTTGGATTTATAGTCTTTGTGGTACTTAGATCCTGCTCCCACTTGGCTGTTAAAAAAGTATTCTGGCCCTGGCCCTCGCCCAGCCCCTGGCATACTTACTGTCTTTTTGTTTGTCTAAATTCCTGTTTAAAAAGTAATTTACCCACAAGCCCAACCCGTTTGTCCTCAGGTCCCAGGTCAGGTTCATGGGCCTGAGATGCTCGCAAGGGGGATGGTGCCTCTGGATCCAGTGCAGGAGTCCTCGAGCTTTGACCTTCCTCATGAGCCCACCCAGTCCCATTTCAAACATTCATCTCGGAAACCCCGTCTGTTACAACCTCGAGGTAAGAAGCCAGGTTTCACGTGGGGTGTGAGGCGGGGACACACCAGTCAGATGTGTCTGTGTTGTTGATGCCTGTAGTAGAGAAGCGTGTTTGTTTCTGTTGTCATTACTACTACATATCAGAGGAAACATAACCTACAGACCAATTTCATGAGTTAATGTTACTGAGGAGGTAAGTGGAATGTGCATAATAAACTTGAGTGGACATTATGTTATTTGTTGAATTGTTAGCGTTCTGGGTGTCTAGCAGGCTTTTTTTTTAACAGGAAAGTCCTCAGAAGAGATGATGTATATCCAGCACTCTGTTATGTCATAAATTATCTTGAAAAGGATAGTTTTAAAATTGATTTTATTTGGGACTTCCCTAATGGTCCAGGGGTTAAGACTCTGTGCTTCCTCTGCACTGTTCAGTGCATGCTGAGGGAAACTAGATCCTCCATGCCACACAGCACAGCCGAAAAATAAATAAATTCATTTTCCTTAAAATGTATAAATACTGTATAATGTCACTCTTTTTCTAGGTTATTTTCAGAAATTCCAAAGAATGGGAAAAGGATGGAAAAAATGTTTTGGTTGAGGAACATGAGGCAAAAAAAATCATTTCAGAGTCATATAAATAAAAATTAGTTTTTTTCCCTTGAGGGAAATCTTAATGTATTTTATCCACTTTTAAAACCAAAGTAGGTACATAGACTATCAGTAAATAATAATAACATGCTAAAAGAATGATTGTTCACGAGCTGATAAACACACAGTCCTTACCCAGTGTGTCTGTTGTGGTGACGTGCAGGGTGGGCGTGTAAAGCTGAAGGGAGCATTCTTGTCGGTGCGTTCTGGAGGACAGCCAGCAGTCATAAGCTGGAGAAACCCCCGCGAACCAGCCAGTATGCTGCGATGTTTAGTCCACCACTGCCCACCCCATCCCATCATTTCCTCCTAGGGGTCGAAATCAGGAAATGGAAAAGGATATTTATGGTTTTAAATGCCAGATTAGGGCTTCAGATTATCAGAGTAACAGCTTTAGAAATCCTGGAATATGTAGTTGTTACGTAGTAGATATGCACTTATTCTTAGTTTCCTCTTTGTGCTGATTATCTTCGACGGGTGTTTCCTCACTCTTGTAAGGTTGGAGTGCTAGGTACTTGATCTTTTTGGACACTTTGCTCTAGCTTTTAGTAATTCTGTTTCAGAATGATTTTTCTAATATCTTTGCAATACAGTAACATCATCTGTTTACCAGTAACATTTCCAAATCCAACATTACTTGGCAAGGGAAGGTTTTGATTTTGCAGTCTCCTAAGAATTTTCCAGTTTTTCTTATACATGGCGGTTAGTGTGATCCTATATTGAATATGTCTTTTATTAGAAGAGTATCATCAACCCATGCCTTTATACACTTGGAAATATCTCATCAGCATTCAGACCCTGTGACTGTTTTATCCAAAAACTGGTCAGGTGAGGGAGAAAAGTAGAGGGGCAACAATTGGCAGAAACTTGAAACTAAGAAGAGCCCCTTCCTTCTCTGTTTCAAGACATTACTGCCAAAGATTTTTAAAACTTAATTTTTCACAACTGAATGGGAATCTGAAGTCCTAGTACACGTTCCTTGGACTGGAGAAGGTTAAATTATGAGCCAGACCTGACTCAAGAGCTGAGTGTTGCCTGCTTCTGTGGTTGGGAACAGGAGCCTGGTTCTGGTTCTGGCTCTGGCTCTGCCCTCTCAGCAGGGGACGTTAGGCAAGTTGCTTACCCTTTTGGGCCCTCTGTTTCACCTTCTGTGACTCCTTGTTCCTCCTGCTCAAGAACCAGAAGTCTTGGGAAGACACAGCTTATGCTGGCCTTCTTACAGTCCCTGTAATTATCAGTTCTGTAGTTCCTCATTGAACATCAGGCACTCTGGTACAGGAAAGAGGGTGCCCTGGGCCCTTCTTCGAGGGGGACCCAGAGCAGAGCTGGCTTCACTCACAGCTCCTTTCTCCTCCTTCAGCTCTCCCTGCCACCCACGTTCCTGCCCCTCATCCTGAGGGGGCTCCCAGAGACCAGGCGATGGCATCTGCATTGTTCTCGGCAGATTCCCAGGTGAGCTGTGGGCCCCTCTGCCCTCCTGAGTCCCTGCCATCTGCCTCTTGCTGGGGCTCTTCTGGCGGTCTTCTCCCAAGGCACTGGCTGTTGAAGCCCGGGCCCACAGAATAGCCCCCACTCCCCGAGAGTCCACTGGAGCCTAGCGTGGCTGCCTTTTCTTCCCAGCATCCTTTAGGTTTGCAGTCACTTCCGTCCCTGACTGCAGGTTCGGGCAGTGGGACTGTCCCTGGGCTTTGGGGGAACTGAGTGTGGGGATCTCGTGTTATTTCAGGCAATGGTGAAGATCGAGGACATGGCCGTGTCCCTCATCCTGGAGGAATGGGGATGTCAGAACCTGGCTCGGAGGAATCTCAATAGGGACACCAGGCAGGAGAATTATGGGAACGTGATTTCCCAGGGTAAGATGGGTGCAGGATTACTTGTGATAAGAGTGTATTGCTTCTTTTTCCAGTAGCTGTGGGATCTCTGATGTGTTAGACTACCGAGCCCCTTTGTTCAGACCAGATGGAGAAGGAGAACACTGTTTATTTCATCCCAAAGCCTGGCACTGGGCCTTCCTGACTCCACGTGGATTTCTTAGGTCTAGGTAGTTTTACCTCTAGGGAGTCTTTTGAAAGCAGAAGTAACTCTTGTGTTCTGATTCTCTACCTTTTCAACTACTCAGTCACCAGTGAGGATTCTGCTTCATTCCCTGTGGTTACAATTGAGGTGCTTTTGTTGGAGTTGGGGAGTGTCTGTATTTTTTAGTGTAGAGGGCCAGGTGAACGAACGCTGACCATCAGTCTCATCCTAACCTGGGACCTGTTCCTGAACCCACCAGGCATCCTTCCACGGGTTTTCGGTCTTGCGTCCTATGAGCGCTGCTCCACCAAAACTCTGTGTGTGTAATTCCATGACCTTATGCCTGTCCCTCCCTCAGGGTCAGGTTTCCTAGGTTCCAAACCTAATGGTGATCTTCTGTGAAGAGCTCTGGCTCCTGAGTGTGTAGTAAGAACAAAGAAGTTCTCAGAGGCATCAACCGGATAAGACAAGGTGACGCAGCTGACAATCTCATTTGTCTCTGTTAGGTCTCAACCCCTGGGAGACTTCACTGTAGGAAACTGTCAAATCAGTCCTGTCACAGGGAAGGCCCACTTCCTGACACTTCTGGCTGGGGAGAGCAAGGGGAATGTGAATGAAGAGAGGATGTTACTACAGAAACTTCAAGTTTTGTTTTGAACCATAGGGTTAGCTGGGGTTCATTTCTTAATACTTGCTCTTTGGACGAGGTGAAAATTAAGCCAAAATACTGATCTGTGTTTGTGAGCTGCGTAGTACCCACCTGTTGCTAACTTAAAACATAGGGAACCATCCAGATCATCAAGGACCTAGGCTTGGAATTCAAAATAGACCAGTTTGATTTTCCTTATGATTGGGTCAGTATTTATGGCAGTTTCATCACTAAAGTCAGGGGCTAGATATTCAGCTCCTTCAGTGGTTGTGTTGAGGTAGTGCACACCCACTTGGAAAGGTTTCTTAATGCCAAATAAGTGAAGAATAGATTTGGATTAGTTTGGTTTTTTTCCCCTAGACAAATGTAAACATATAAAATAGTGTTTTTGTACTGAACAGTTTTTAGTCTCTGCTTAAAAACAGGGGGGCACACAGACTATAGCAGTCCATAATAAAAATATATTCCAGGTTTTGCAGGTAGCTAAAATCAGAGATCAGCTCTGCATTTGTAAAATCTTGTTTTCTTATATTACATCCTTTGTGAGCCATCTCCAGACATGTTTTCACTTTCTTTGTTCTTAGTGATTCTCAATCATCTGTCAGTGAAAGTTTCAGTTACATTTACTGATGCCCCAACCAGCTTCTCTCCCTCAGCCCTGTTACTTGAGCACATCACCTCTCTTCTCCCTGGTGGAGAGAAGCCATGTCATGTGTCCCAAGATCTGCGTCACCTGCCATATTCTTTCTAATTTCATAAATACCAAGTTAAAACTGAAACTTTTTTTTTTAATGTGTATTGATTCTTTCAAATTAATTATTGGGTGACCAATTACAGAACGATGCGTTGTGACCTCTTATGTTCCTTACTGCCTCACCCCTTCCCTTCCTTTCTCGCCTGGTCTGTTCCTTCTGCTTGTTCCCAGCTTCTGCACACTTTCTGCATTGTCCTTCCCACTCTTTGCCTGCCCTCGCATTTCCCAGTTCTCCCTGTTGTCCCTATGTTTTTTTCCACTGTTCTACTATTTTGTCTACAATTTGTACTGTGAGGTCATTTTGCAGGTATGTAGAGGTTTCCTGGAAAAGTGTCACTTGAGTAACCCATGTATTCAAAAGAAAAAGGTGCTATTTGTATTTTCTATTTATTGTGTCAGGTTGTGAAAACAGGAATGAGAATGAGGAGTCCACCTCAAAGGCTGAAAGTGCAGAAGACTCAGCATCACGTGGGGAGACTGCAGGAAAATTCCAGAAAGATGTTGGAGAAAAGCGTGAACAGCAGGGCAGAGTGGTAGAAAGGCAGCAGAGAAACCCTGAGGAGAAAGCTGGAAAAGAAAAGAGAGACTCGGGGCCAGCTACAGTCAAGGAGAAAAAACCCAGCACAGGAGAGCGAGGCCCGAGGGAGAAGGGGAAGGGTCTGGGGAGAAGCTTCAGCCTAAGCTCCAACTTCACCACCACCGAGGAGGTTCCCACGGGAACCAAGGCCCACAGATGTGACGAATGTGGAAAATGCTTCACACGGAGTTCAAGCCTTATTCGCCATAAAATAATCCACACTGGAGAGAAGCCCTATGAATGTAGTGAGTGTGGGAAAGCCTTCAGTCTTAACTCAAACCTCGTCCTGCATCAGCGCATCCACACAGGAGAGAAACCTCATGAATGTAACGAGTGTGGCAAAGCCTTCAGTCACAGTTCAAATCTCATTCTGCATCAGCGAATCCACTCTGGGGAGAAACCCTATGAATGTAACGAGTGTGGGAAGGCCTTCAGCCAGAGCTCAGACCTCACTAAGCATCAGAGAATCCACACGGGAGAAAAACCCTACGAATGTAGTGAGTGCGGAAAAGCTTTCAACCGAAATTCATACCTTATTTTGCACCGGAGAATTCACACCCGAGAAAAGCCCTATAAGTGCACGAAGTGTGGCAAGGCCTTCACCCGGAGCTCAACCCTCACCCTGCATCACAGAATCCATACCAGAGAGCGAGCCTCAGAGTACAGCCCGGCCTCCCTCGACACGTTTGGAGCATTCCTGAAAACCTGTGTGTAAAGTGTTTGTCAAGCCATTTCCCCCTTTCGTTTCTAGAATGATTTCAGAGATTTGTGCCCATGGAGGGGAAATAAAAAGCCTAAACAGGTTATAAAGAAAATCACACTCAAGGATCCTTACAGCTACATCAGCAGCATTCTGCCTTTGTCTAGTCTGTGGGCCGGTGGTTCTTCCAGAGCTCCTGTAGCGAAATGCTCAACTTGGGATGTAATCCACATGCTACTTCCACACAGGACAGAAGCACATACACAGGAAAACATCAAGGCTTTCAGTAATGAGGGTACCTCTAAGGCACCCTTGGACTCTCCACAACCACACCATATAGTTGAAAGACTGAGATCGTGTCTGTGAAAATAACAACGATGTCCAAAACCTGCTTGCCACAGGCAAACCCTACTTGGCCAACATCTTGCTGAACCTTATTTCTCAAAAAAGAGGGACAGTTCAAACAGACTACATGGAGACCTGCTGCTCAAGCTAATTACATAGATATGGTAAGTTCTGTCCAGGTACTGGTAGCCTACCAAAGCTGTAGAGATCTAGGACTGCGCTCGTCCACATCAAACCAAAGATTTCCATCTCTTCCTGAAAGGGAGAGTCCACATGCACCAGGCAGCAGTTCCAAAGGCAGCTGGTTCTGCCCTCCTCACTGAGAGGTCCTGCTGAAACGGCAACTGTGATCAAAACTCTTCTCTCCCTTTGTGAGATCCCTGAATCCCTAAAGCGCTGCCGCACTCCTCGGTGCATCTCTCCGTGAGTTAGCACTTGATTGCATACTGTCTAATCCTTCATTGTTCCATGTGTGAAAGTTTTCATCACTCCCCAGAAGAGACGCTTCTCTTGTCGGGCGTATGTTTATATTTATATCCTGGACAGCCCCGGACATAGTGCTGAACATGGAAGAAGTGTTCCTTAGGCCTGACTTCTAGCACGACTTGTACAGTCACCACAGAGCCCGTGAGTCAGGAGTACCTGAAATACGGCAGCTTGTGAGACCTTCAGGGCCAAGGGCATTGCTAGAGCTCCAGAGTCTCGTGCCTGTTTTTGTCTTGAAGATAAACATGTCAGCCCACCACCAGCATAGACTCTGTCTGGACCCAGATCAGAGAGAGAATACCAGGGAATGTCACAAGTGACTTTGTTGTCATCATCTTAAAAAGACACTTAGGCTGTTGCTGGATGTCCGTTTATGGCAAAGATGTTCACCAGAACCTATCAGTCAACTGCTGGACGCCGTGGTGATTGGAGCACTTTCTGAATCGTGTGGAACGTTAAACAATAAAGTTCAGAAGATGTGATTTCTGTTGCTTTTCAGAAAAAGGAACATTTTTTCCCCACCCCTTCCAGAAACTTTGAAAAAACATTTTACACCATTATCTGGCAGTTACTAAACATGTCTGTTGCTCTGAGAAGCTCACCAGGCTACTGAAACGTAGGTGGTTGTGTCGCAGTCGTTCTGCACAGGGTCTTTTCTGCTTCTCGTCACTAAAGGCTGCGGGGAGGCCGTGAAACTTGGATCTTTCCCACCATCTGTGCAGGAGGTTGCATTCCCTTCTTTTAGAAGCTCATGACAGACCATTTTTGGATACACACACACACAAGCCCCAAGCAGCGTGGGCTACACAGGAAGTCATCAGGGCTTCAGGTAGGGGTGACTGCTCATGCAGGAACTTAGAAACGGACTAAGAACACACCTGAAGACTAGCCTCATGATAGGAGACTCCCCACCCCCCTGCCACGTAGAGTTTGAGATTTTCCGTCAAGAACTAAAACTGTCATTCGTCACTTGTTCGTCAGCCAACAACGCAGGCTTGTGAGACAGTGTCAGCTTCATGGGGAGCCATGGGGGTGGGGGCAGCTGTAGCCTCAACTCCAGGCCAGATAGCACTAATCCTCTGGCCTCTGTAACTTGGACCTGCCCCCAGCTTCCGTGCAGCTCCTGAGCAGTCGCATCAGTGTGTTGCCTAGGGGAATTTCACCGAGGTCAGCTGGTGACCAGAGTAGTCTATCCAACCGGGTTAAGAAAAGGAGCGATACTCCAGAAGGGCAAACCTGACTGACTTTTGATAGAAAAGGGAAGGTAGAAGAAACTGCTTTGAGGAATTTTCTTCGGACTAAGACAAGGATGGTCAAGTAGAAAACTTGGTGCATTGGAGCAAAGACTTCCGCTGCCAGGGAACAACGGAAAGCAGTGAGGTGCTTACCTCCAGACACTGATCAAAGTACCACCTGTTCTGAAGAGGGAAAGAACGTTGGTTGGGTCCACCTTGGCCTTTTTGCGCCACGACTCCATGCCAACATAATTCTGCCATCATTTCTTTTTATGGAAATTATAACCTGTCCCCCAATGTAATTCCCATTTTCCTGGGATATCGTACTGACTGGGACGGCTATGGGGGTTGCTCCAGGTCTTCAGCAGATGGACTCCTTGAAATAGCTGTTTGAAGACATCTTTTCTGAAGAAAACAGGCTACCACTGTTTATTAAAACTATTGGCATTGAATTCATTTATCAGCTGCTCAGCACAAAGTATAATTGGGTCATGGTCCAGAAGGCTCACAACATCTAAATTAGTGCTTGGAATCGTCATTTGAAAGTCCTCGACTGGCTGAAGTCTGTTAACAGTTCAAGGACTCTAGTTAACTGTTGGCATGCTAGCTGACCCAGTGGAAATATTTGAGAGGTTTTTAAAAATATACCTTAACCTTGCCAGGAAGAGAAGTAAAATTCTTCAGGTTACTGGGCATTTGTTTCTGCTTCATCCTGGCAGGCAAGGCTTAAAGCCTAAGACTGCAGATGTATGAGGCATCTTGATATGTAGGGCACTTAGTATTTTATTAAAGGCATAAAAGTGAAACTGCTAACGATGTACAGACAGGTTGACCCTTTTGATGGGTAAGAATTCGCATCTTACCTGGCATCAGAAAATTCATTCCAGGAAGGAACCTCTTAAATGTGATAAATATGGCAAAGCCTTTAATCACATTTCAGCTCTTAGCATCAGAAAGCTCACTGTAAATAAACATTGTTAATACTATCTGTGAGGAAAACTTTCCACGTATAGCGCTCATTGCTTTGGACAGAAAAGGAATTCCTTCAGTATGTTCCAGTCATGTAACGAATTTCAGAAACACTGTGGAGAAAGCTCAATCTTAACTGCAGAGGATCCACAGAAGAAAAAAAAAATGTGGGGAAATGCTAAAGAAATAGCAAAATGTACAATTTCTGACAAAAATTGTTGATGTTGGGAACTTCTATATATTTTGTATGATCATGTCAGTGTCTATGTTTTGTACCCCTAGCCCCTGTTACTCTGTATACTCCCTGTACCAGATAATGTATTTTTATTTTAATCTATTTGACAGAACACATCAATCACTCCAAAAGAGCAGTGTTTTGGAGTGAGTAGTGAAATTCACATAGACAAAAAGTCAATTCACAGAACTGAGGAGAGGGAAAAGTGAGGGGAAAAAAAAAAAACTTCATAGTTTGGTGCTTATCAAGTCAAGAACTTAGAAATGAGTAGATTCGTTAGGAGGGACAGGTGAATAGGGAACTAAAATGGAACAGTTTGCTATAGACGCCTGCAGTTTCCACAGCCAGAAACTCGACGCTTAGCTGCCAGATCACCGTTTCAAGCAAGGAGAGTGGGTTCTCTGAGCTTGTCGGGGGCGGAAGAAGGTCTGCTCCATGAATTGAGAGTAGGGAGTAGACTGGGAAGGCCAGGAGGACCACTTACTATCTTGACCTGAACCAATGGTGTAAAGCATCATCCTGCTTCCCCCACTAACTCTTACCTCTGTGTTGAGAAAACGTGGGGTAGGAAAACACCAAGATGGACTTTTCCCTGGAAAATAGACACAGATGCATCCAGGCCCTGGCATTGCAGTGTTCCCTCTGTATGCCTCCCGTGTATAGGAGTCTTCTGTATACCTCCCCTGATCCCACTCACCTCCCCTGGCCTGTGATTATTAAGAAAGGGCTTGAGAAGATTCACAGCTGAGGAGGAACTTTTTTCTGTTCTTTATCCTAGACTTGATCACCTTTTATTGCAGGGTCTGGTCATCCTGACATACTCATCTAAAGCTAGCTAACCAGGTTCATCCTACCACCCTCACGGAAGAATCATCGTGTAAATTGGTGTAACGGAATTAACCCGTAGTCAGACAGTGACAGCAGTACCTGCCAGAGAAGCCATGTGTTTGTGGTCTGATTCTGTGCAACTGCTCAGAAGTAGCGATGAGGGGGCCATGGTGCCTGAACTGGGAAACCAAATGCAGGTCTGCAGATTGCAAAGCAAAATGTAGAATCAGAAAAGGAAAGTAAGTGGTATAAATAGATGTTTTTGTAGAAGAGTAGATTTTTATTTCAGCTAATGTTGGAGAATATAATAGAAAGCATTGTTTAAAAAGTTTCTAACATTTGGGTTTCATTCCTGGGATGGACACTACTGTACATTGAAAAGTCGTTACTTATTTTGCTATTCAAATTAATTTTTTATTATATCTAAAACTGAAATTATCTGTTTTACTTTTCAGAGCTTTGTAAAAACAAACTTGAAGATATAGGGAGGTAAGCCATCTCCGATTCTGCAGGTCAAACAGAAGTTTGGGAAATATTTTAGACATCACATAATAAGAATGTCTTAACATGAGAACTTAGTTTCATATTGTCTGGTTCTGTTTAATGGTGGATACCACAAACCTCATGTTTTTCTCTTATCCTGAAACATGGAAGGTAAAGAGACATTAGATTGACTTCTGAACAATGGTCTGTTATTTAACAGGTTTTTCTTTTAATTGTTGAGTTTCTCACCTCCATTTACTAAAGAATCATGACTCACTTCAAATTGCACAGCAGTCAGCAAAGTTAATTGGCCCTAAATTAAATTTTCTCCCTTCAGCAAGCACTCATTAAGCAGTCAGGCTGAGTGTGTTAAGATGCAGAGTTAAGTTTGTGAGGTATTGAAAGGTGATGCTGAAACTGGGATTTCATTCCAGCGTCAGATGTGGGTTTCAAGTTCCTTTGGTCCAGGGAAGGGACTGGGCAGCCACAGGTGCCCCCAAGTTGCTTTTGGTTATTCTCCCAACAAGGTCAGATGCGCCATGAAGGAGAGTGGGGAGGAGGGATGTGGAAGACAGACTCCAGCTGCTTAAGAGTGACAGGGGAGCCTGGGGGGGAGAGGAGAGAGACTGCCCATGGGTTGTGGACCAGTATTCGCCCGCCTTTCCACCTGGCCCCTGCCCCGCCTGAGCAAGGACAGAGCATATTAGAGATGCTTCTGCTGGTGGTAGGGGTTCTTATGTGAAAACAGATATGTAAGGGGGGGTGGGTGGGAGGAAACAGGTTGTGATGATACAGGAAAATCTGTGAGTTTAGGGGCAAGGGGTGGGATATGCAGGCAAAATCAGCAATTATTTTAAAATGAACATATGTATTTTTATTAGCTTTTAGTTAAATAGATATTATTACACCCAGGTCAACACGATAAGCCTAAATCTGTATAGAGAACTAACTCAGGCATTGTCTTGTTTATCTGTAGACTGGATAAAATAAGCCTTTTCTGTTTTGTCAGTTCCTGGTTTCTTCGTTTAGAATAAATTAGACCAAAAGAAGAAGCTCACTTGTCTTTGTACACCCCCAGAGTTAAGTTATTGCTGTTCAACCCTGGCCTTTTCATTTCACTGGTCTTTGAAGAGTCCAGGTGCTTGATAGATGTTCAGTAAATGATTTTTTAAGTGAACTTGTTTATTTAAAATCCTCTAACATTTCTGGAAAGACTTCTTTCGGTAAGTAATGGGATCTTAGAGGGAAAGTGCTTTTTTTTGTTGTTGTTGTTAAAGCTAAGAAACTCCTCCATTGAAGAGTCTTTTGAAACCTTGCTCGAGAGCTAAAAGTTTCAATCATGAAAAATGGCAGCAAACTGAAACTGATAAGCACTTGCAGTCAATGGTCCATTTCAGGAGGCCGGTGCTGTCTGACAGAGAAATGTTTAGTGAGGTCGGGGAAGGAGATGGTGGGGATTTGTAATAAATATTCTCTATGTTCTCTTCCAAATCTTGGTAAAACAATAAATTATCATCTCTAGGTGGCAATAGTTGTGATGTTTGTGTTTTGTTGTCCTTGGTTGCATAAAATGTACATTTTGGATAAGGAAATAGAAGTATAATTTCAAAGATAAAAACACATACTGTCACCCACAAACAACCCTCAGCCAAATGACATGTCCTAAGTAATTTCTCAGAAGCTTAGGTAGCGTCTAAGAGGGAAACAGAATGAAAAGCCATGGAATAAAAATGCTTTTTAACGATCTCCTAAAACAATTTTCTCATAAAATGAAACCATTAAAATAATCTTTGAGCACTTTATGAATCTTAGAAAACAGAACATCCTAATGGTAAGAACAGCATGTAAAACTGATAGTTTAGATCTTTAAATATGACTTCTAATAACCTTGTTTATTAGAAGCTTTTTTTTTGCTTTGTCTCATTTAAGTAATTTTTTTCACTCTATTTAGAAACCAGAGAGAAGTGCAGAGTGTTCTGTTTTCCCCTGAGCTTCAGTTTCCATATCCTAAAGGGACCCTAAAGGAACAGTATTTGCCCTGGAATAATGGACATTGCTGATACAGGTTTAAGAGGCGTTTCCAAACTTTGCCTGTCCATTCATCAGTAGTCGCCACCACCGCCTCCCAAGTCTCAGGTGTCTTCAGCACAGCCTCCACTCCAGATGCCTGAACGCAGGAGGTGCTGGTCTGAGTCTTCTACCTGAGTTATCGGTCACTGTGCACCCTGCATTTGATTCTGGACTTGCATTTTAAAAGACATCAACCAAAAAAATAAAGACATCAACCATAGGAGGGAAAAACAAAACCACCTCTGGTGTGCAATGAGGGGTTTTGTTTGGTGAGGAAAGAAGGCATAAGAACTTGGTCTCTACCCTCAAGTATCTCTAAAGTCTTATCAGGTCAGAAGAGAGATTCAGTCTGTTCTGCAGGACTCCAGGAAATAGATTTAAATCCCTTTCAGTAAACATTGTCAGACCACGCCCTGGGTGTCAGGAATAATAGGTTCTGCAATGAGTAAGGCAGATACATAAAACCAGCTCTGCCCAGCCTCAGCCTCTAATTGTCCTGGCAGAGGCAAATTAGAAAAAGGGACCTCTTCTCAAGACACTTGGCTGCCTTGTGCTGGCGAGTTGTGATAACCACACAACTCCAGGGACTTCCCTGGGGGTCCAGTGGCTAAGACTCCACCCTCTCAATGCAGGGGGCAAGGCTTCTCTCCCTGGTCAGGGAACTAGATTCCACGTGCTGCAACTCAGAGCCAGCACAGCCAAATAAATATTAAACTGTACAACTCCCTGATGAGATGAATGGTGGCCCCCCGGGGTTTTGTAGGGCCCAAGTTGCACAACCAGGAGGAGTGACCCCAGTGGAAGTCGCTGGGAGAAGGAACCTTGTTGCCAAGTCAGCCAGAGCAGGTTGCTGCATCGAATCAGGTCCGCTGTGACACCTGGGGTCCTGGGCAGGAAGGGATTTTGCAAGTGGGAGGGTTGGGCCACAGGCCCTTTGTGATCTCCATCTACTCAGAGATAATGCAGTTTTTTTCTAGGTTCTTCCACGACAAGGGGCAATGAGCTGGCAACATGCTCTCCTGTAAAAGCCTTGGCAGGAAACTATCTTCTCTTGTTAAGACAGGTGGCCTTCTCCAGAAAAGGTAGGATAACAAAAAAAAGGATCTGCGACGGGCAGAGCCACATCCATGGCGGTGGGGCATGGGAAGCCGACATTAAAACACAGGAAATGAGAAAAATATTGTAGCCCAGAGTTTTGAAAATTAAAATGTCCTTAGTATTGGTACAGCTAATTACAAAGCTAGCTCACTCTCCTGTGATCCAGGCGCTTTAAAGTTGTCAGAGGAGGTTGTTATTACGCCCCTTTTCCAGGTAATTAAATTGCATCTTCAAGTCCGCCAAGTCTCATTAGCACAGAGTTCCAGGTCTAAGCTATGGGGTTGTCTAACTACATCACCTTGATTCTCTTTTCATTTTCTGTAGCTGAATGTCTTTGCAACTTCCCAAAAGGCTGTACAGGTGAATTCCTGGGGGTGGGGGTGGGGGGAGCAGTTTTAGAGCTGTGATAGGCAAGGAGCTTTCCTTGTTTTAAGAGAAATCAAGGTTTGATCACCCTCTACTGGCAAAGCATAGTGATAGCAGCAAAAATAAGTGAGTGAAACTTAAGGGACAAAGATTCTGAAAGCAGCTCTCTTGGAGAGAAAAAACAACCACCCTGTCCAAAACAGAGGAGGGAGCCGAGACTTAAAATAACCAGCGTAGCATTTTGCTTTCCAGATTTCTGCTACAAAGGGAAGGGGACTCCCCCCCCTTTTTCTTTTCAAACCAAATCTTCCAAAACAAAAGAAAACTGAGTAATGTAGAGAGTGAAGGGGGAGAATATGGCCGAGTATGGAGATTTGTTTAAGAAACCGAGGGCCCTCAGAGGGTCATGTTACACTTCACATTGCAAGATTCAGAAACAACTTTCAGACAAGATTGTGAAACTGTTGTAGCTGATCTTTGGGACAATCGTGGCAATTTCCAAATATTTTGAAGGGGCTGACAAGAACTACCACATGCATTTTGTGAGAGGAAAAGCTCAGGCAAAACTAGGATCAACATGGGAATTCCCTGATGGTTCAGTGGTCAAGATTTGGTGGTTTCACTGCTGAGGGCCTGGGTTCTATCTGTGATTGGGGAACTAAGAGTCCACAAGCCTTGTGGCACAGTTTTAAAAAAACAAAAAAGACTAGGATCAATGAGTTGAAATTACAGGAAAGCAAATGTTTAATTGAACTTTTTGCAAGTAGAACTCTCCATAAGTTTCTTTGTATGTGATTGTTGAATGAATTCATTGGGAAGAGTATGAGGTTCTTGGAAGCCAAAACAATTCTGAAATGCAGATGCCACATCCCAGCAAGCCACCAACCACACTGGTTAACTTTATTTGCTGTGTGGTCTTTTCTCTAGTTGCTGAGAGCAGGGGCTCCTCCCTAGTTGTGCGCCGTTTTCATTGCGGTTGCTTCTCTTATTATGGAGTACAGCCTCAATAGTCGTGGTGCATCCGCTGAGTTGCTCTGCAGTATGCGGGATCGTCCTACTTAGGGATAGAACCTGTGTCTCCTACATTGGCAGGCGGATTCTTTGCCACTAAGCCACCAGGGAAGTCCCAACATGTGTGCCTTTTGAGGGATCAAACCCTTATTTACAGTTAGTCCCTAATTGCAATTGAGCAAGAGCGGGGGTGGGGGGGAGGGGGTTGATAACGTAGGCACGGACCTCCGTACCGAGTGCTGCGACATCAGGTGCACCTATAAGGTGACATCAGAGATCTCTGTCCCGGAAGCTTAGAACCCACAGAGGCCCAAGGGCACAGCTACTTCAGCTGGATGCCGCCGGTAGACAGAGAACTGAATCTCGGGCTTAGAGGGCTAAGTGTGGAACTCCATGTTCATAAACGGGGACCGAGTTCCCACGCTGTGACCAGCCTGAGGATCACAGGAGAACTGGCCTCAAGTCCAGGAGGGGGAACCGAGGTCACCGCGCACGGCCCACGCCTCTCCGGCCCGGCGAGAAGCGGCGGGGTGCGAAGACCGCCAAGACTTCGTCTAGTTGGCCCTTTCTTAGTTTAAAAAAAAAGGAGTGCGGGGAAAAAAAGGGGAGGTGCGGACTAGGTCCCCGGCTGTTCACGTTGCGGGGGCTTCTCTCCACTAGTCCCTGCGGAGCAGGAACCTCCGGCGAACCCGAGACACCGAGATGCAGAGAAGACCTCCCGAGTTCCTAGAGGGGCCGCTGAGGCCCCTCGCAGCTCTCCGCGGGCGGAGCTATGACGTACTTCCGGCTGCGCCGGCCGCGGTGCGCGTTGAGGTGTCCCAGCGGCCCGAGCGGCTCTGACTCACGGTGAGCCTCCTGGTCCACGGTTCGCGTGGCGGGCGGAAGAGGGAGTTTCCGCCGAAAGGGTGCGGGGAGGGACGAGTGGATTAGGCAGCTGTGGCCTCTGGGGACTCCCCAGACCGGTCCTGGGAGGGAGGTGGGAGGAGGCCTCTGTCCCTACCTAGGCCCAGATGGCGGAGGCCTTTGCTCTCCTAAAAGCATTTCCGCCCCTGCCCCCACCCCCGGGTTTAACAAGTGAAAGTTGGTCTCTTTCGCGTTACAAAGCAGTTTTTTCCTGCCTTCGCTGAGCCCAGTCGCCAGTCAGCTAGAACAGGGATGTTTTCTCTTATTTCCCGGCTCTAAGTAGGCGGTCCAAATTCAAGGCTAATTGATTTAAGAATTCGCCCGAGGGTTGGGAGCCTCGTGTGAGAAACTGAGCCTGGGAAGTCTTGTGTATTGTCTGAAATATGGGAGGGACTAAGTCCGTTGGGCATTGTTCAGGTTAGAAAGTACGTAACAGGAATCTGCTCAAGTTTAGAAACCCATTTTAGAGGGCCGTTTACTTACAGTTTGTCTAGAGAAAGGTGATCTGGTGAGTGAGGTACTTAGAAACTCCTGTTATAAAAGGAACAGTTGGAAGAGTTGTGAAGAAAAGAGTTAAGCAAGACAACTGTTCTCAGGTGTTGGAAGGCTACTACGGAGAAAGTAAGTTTTGGACTAGGAGCGAACTAGGATCAGTGAAGAAAGAGAAAAAGTGATGCAGAATTTGGTGCAGTTTAAAGAAGCAAGAAACTCAGAAAACTATCCAACAGTAGAAATCTGTGCCTCAAAATGATCAGATTTGCCTGCGTAGGAATTTTCAGTTACAAAAGGGTAACAGAGGAGCCTGGTGGGCTGCCGTCTATGGGGTCGCACAGAGTCGGACATGACTGAAGCGACTTAGCAGCAGCAGTAGCAGCAACATTTTAAAAGTTCTAGGGGAAAAAAGCATTCTAGCAGCAATAGGTAAATCCCATTTAATTGTTAGAATTTATAATAATTTGCTTCATTTATGCCTGATCTTCTAGAATGGGATTTGGGGCACTTTTGGGGGGCGTGTAAGCGTTGGGAAATTGGCCTAAAGGAGGGGAAAAAACTCGGAACAGAACAAACACCTCTGCTTGTAGACTATGAACTTTTGCTCTTTGGCCCTTTTGTGCTAAACAGTCTAGATAGCTCAAAGAAGATAGTTCATTGTGGTTGAAGACAATGTGAGTAATGAAACCTCTGTTTTCTATTCACATGCTTTTTTATTTTATAAACTATTTATTGAGAAAAATTGAGAAGCCAAGATCTGGAGGGCATCCCTAAATGAACCTTTAGACAAACTCAGCATGACCAGATGTTTGGTCAAGACCAAATACTGGCTTTGACAGGGTAAGGGTGGGAATAAACCATTATCAGATTAAAAAAAAAAAATTCTTTACCAGTCTGACAGGTGGAAGAAAGAAGAGAGACAAAGGACAAGGAAATCCAAGAGGCAACAGGGATTGAAATCCTTGAGGCCTTGTTTTTTGCCTTGTGATGATTTTGGCTTTTAGTCCGTATGAGATACGAAGCTTTGAAAGGTGTGAACAGAGGAATGATGTGATCTGATGTATAATATTTTATAGACAACCGAGACTTCCTTGGTGGTCCAGCGGTTAAGACTCTGTGCTTCCACTGCAGGGGGCTTGAGTTTGGTCCCTGGTGAGGGAACTAAGAGCCTGCATGCTGTGTGGTGGGGCAGAAAAAAGAAAAAAGGCACAGATGATGGACTGGGACAGCAGTGTTGGAGGAAGTGAGATGTGGTTGAATTCTGAATCTCTTGGGTGTAGAGATAACGATTTACTCCTGAATTGTGTGTAGAATGTGAAAGAGGAGTCAGGAATGACCAGGGTTTTTTTGCTCCAGAAAACAGAACAGTAGAATTGCCGTTCACTGAGATGAGTAGCTTTGGAGGAATGATGGGAAGTGCAGTTTTGGACACGTTAAGTTTGGGAAGCCGCTGGACATGCTGGTGGCAAGGTCAAGTGGGTAGTTGGTTGTAAGAGTCTGGCGCTCAGAAGGGACGTCCAGGCTGGAGAGTGTGAATTGGCGAATGTGAATACATAGATGGTAATTAAAGCCACTCAACCAGATGATATCAAGGAGAGTGAGTGCAATTAGGAAGAAGGCTCCAGGCGCCCAGCCTGCCACATGTTGGTGGCCTTACTGAGGCATGAATTTGAATTGCGGGCACTGCAAAACTGGTGTGCTACAATAAATCACTGAGCTCCTGGGCTCAGTTACTACTGACGGTACTCAGCAGTAACATTTAGGAAAACTTTCTTCCTAAAGTGTTTTGCAAAGGCAATGGTTTGATGTAGTGGCATCTGTGTTTGGATTAAGTTCTGGGTAACAGTTACTATGTGAACGTGACGCAGGACACACCCTGTTTAATGCCTCCTGTGCCGCGTTATAACCCCTAGGGTCTGAATTTCCCAGGCTGAATCCCAGAAGCTGAGCCACCCAATGGAGAGTCTCCCTGTTCTTGGGGTGCCCTCCTCTGGCCAGAGTAGGAAATTCTGTAATAGTTAAGTTACAGAGTTGTTCCTAAGTGCTAGAGACAAGACGGCAGTGCTTCCCTGCTCAGTTTTCAAGTAACCCTCATCCTGGGAGCTTCAGTGGCATACTGACTGCAGAGGGCAGCATAAAGGAGTGTTCAGTGCTGACTCTGGTCCTGTGCAGGAGCAGTAGTGCCTTGTAGGATGCTTCAGAGTTGGGGTACCATAGAGGGGAGTTCAGCTATCATCCCTAGAATTCTGCACGAATTAGCAGCTGATAATTACCAACTTTCTCATAAAAGCGAGGTTGCATATTGAGGTTTCATTCTTAGAACCCCATTTCCTGTATTTTTAATTACCCAAATTGATCACAGAAATAAAGGGGAAGAGTCATATAAAATATATGTATTAAATACATATTTACCAAATGCGTAAAACTAAATACATGATATAAAAGCTGTAACAGACATGTACCTTTGTTGGAAGGTTCTGCATGGGCTGGAATTGGTGCTTTTTTGTTTTCCTGGGTTGTTTTTTGTTTTTTTTTGAAGGCCATAGAATTTGGGCATTAGAAGTAAAATCTATCTTGGTTTGTTAAAAACTGCTTATGATCCTTTAAAGATTTTATGACTTTTCTAGTTACAAAAGTAATATCCACTAAAGAAAATTTAGAAAATGAAAAAGACTTTTAAAAATTGAACTCATACATAATTCTCTATCCCAGAAATATCACAGTTAGTGTTTTTCCTTTTTTCCTTCATGGTGATTATGTGTATATTGTGTGTGTGTGTGCAAGATATTTCAGGTGCAGTCAGACCAGATCCATGGAGGCTGACATGCATGTTAGAAATGAGCATACTTTGCTGTATGGCTCAGGAAACTCAGACAGGGGCTCTGTATCAACCTAGATGGGTGGGGTGGGGAGGGAGGTTCCAAAGGGAGGGGATATGTCTTTCGCTCCTTATTGAGACTGCTGGAATTTTCCTTACTCAGATCCAGTATAAGAACACATATATGACAGGAAAGATGCTGCTTAGAGTTTGAAAACATGCTTGTCAGGAAGGCCAGTCATAAGCATGTAAGATTAATTAACTTACGGAGTTTTCTTTCAGAGTATGTTTAATAATAGGGTGATTCTGTTGTCAATTCACTTTCTACTTTTCCATCTCCCCCTTTCTCTGTCCCCTACTGGTAATCACTAGTTTGTTCTATGTATCTGTGGGTCTGTTTCTTTTTTGTTACATTCACTGGTTTTATTGTTTAGAGTTCACATGTAAGTGACAATGTACAGTATTTGTTTTTCTCTCTCTGGCTTGTTGCACTAAGCATAATACCCCCCAAGTCCATCCATCCATGTTGTTGCAGATGGTTCCGTTCTTTTTTATGGCTGAGTAGTATTTGCACGCGCACACCCCTTTCTAGCTGTTCATCTGTTGATGGTCACTTAGGATGCTTCCATATCTTGGCAGTTGTAAATAATGCTGGTATGAATATTGAGTGGTTTAGTCTCTAAGTCATGTCCAACTCTTTGTGACCTCATGGACTGTAGCCCACCCACAGGCTCCTCTATCTGTGGGATTTCCCAGGCAAGAAGACTGGAGTGGGTGGCCACTTCTCCAGGGGATCTTCCCCACCCAGGGATTGAACCTGGATCCCCTACATTGCAGACAGATTCTTTACCAACTGAGCCACCAGGGAAGGCCCATGTATATTTTTGAATGAGTGTTTTCATTTTCTTCAGCTAGCTATGCAAAAGTGGAATTGAGCCACAGATCACTCTTTCAGAGAATGAAGACAAAATCAGATCAAAACAGAATATTGCTGAGCTGACGCTAGCAAGATTTTTGATAGTCGTCATTATATGGTATTTTTATAGTGGCTATAAGTTCCACAATTTCTTAGAGACCAAAAAGCATACTTTTTCTTTTGATAATTTTATGGTAATCATATTTTCATAGGTTTAACGTGTAGCCCTAAAGAACCAGAAACCCACAGGAACCAATATTCCTGCTCCACGGAATCCTGTCTGTAGTGACAGCTGTTTCTGGAGTACCTCCAAGATGAAGGTGCTGGGCATGGCCACAGTTCTGGGCCCTAGGCCTCCACAGGAGCAGGGGCCTGTGATTGTGAAGATTGAGGAGGAGGAAGAGAAAGGGAAGCGCCTTCCCATGGAGATATTCCGCCAGCGCTTCAGGCAGTTTGGGTACCACGACACCCCTGGCCCCCGGGAGGCCCTCAGCCAGCTCCGGGTGCTCTGCTGCGAGTGGCTGCGGCCCGAGATCCACACCAAGGAGCAGATCCTGGAGCTGCTGGTGCTCGAGCAGTTCCTGACCATCCTGCCCCAGGAGCTCCAGGCCTGGGTGCAGGAGCACTGCCCGGAGAGCGCCGAAGAGGCCGTCACTCTCCTGGAGGATCTGGAACGGGAGCTGGATGAGCCGGCACCGCAGGTAGGCCGGGGCACCCTCCCCCGCGAGATTGAGAGCCCAGCGGACCAGGCAGGGGCGGGTGTGTCCACACGCTGAGAGCGACTGACAGGACCTTCCGCCGAGCTAGACCGTCTTTCCTCCTGGTTTTCTTGTGTTATCCTGTGTGGAATTGAGGGATTACCCTTGGGAGTTGAATGGAATGGAGGGTCTCTTTCCTAGAGGTTCTACATAGCTGTTCTGAGATTTTCTTTCATTCTGGTTCTTAAAGTGAGCTGTGCACAGACCCAGCCTTTCATTTGTCTCTAGGCATCCCCACCTCCCCGTGAGCAGAAACGGTCATGGGAGAAGATGTCACCCTCAGGAATGGCAGAGGAGTCCCTGAGCAGCCCGCAGCTAGAGTCTGTGGAGACCAGTCACAGATACGAGTCCTGGGGGCCCCTCTACATCCAAGAGACTGGTGAAGAGGAGAAGTTCACTCCTGTGCTGAGGAAGGTTCGAGGTAAGACCATCTCTCAGGCCCCGGCTTGGTGCCCCAGGCCTTTGTGGTGGAAGAAACAGTCATCCTCATTCCTGATTGTCAGGAGGTTCCCTGGGCTGACAGGCAAAATGAGTTCCTTTTTTCCCTCAGATGTGTCTCAGTCAGTCTTGGCGTGGGAACAAATGACACACCCTTGAAGGGAGAGCTGAAGTTTGGTAAGGGGACTGTTCACAGAGGTGAGGGCAGGTTGAATGAACTGATAAGAGATGGTGCTGGTTCATTTGTTCATGACTTAGCGGCCCTGCTATCATCAGTTTTCAGTGTGGATTTCTCTTTTTCTCCTTTTCTGTGTGTGGATGGGTAGGTGGACTTTTAAGAGGTGTGACTGCCTAGTGAAATGGTCTAAAAAAGCTTAATGACTTCAGTCAGATTTCAAGAGTTGATTTGTAACTGAGAGAATGACAGGAAACATGTATTGATAGTTTAAATGATGAGAGTTAAACCCTCATAGGAGTTAAGTACTGTCATTCAAACTAACAAGAATCTGGGATTAGAATGATTATAAATGGACCAAACGTTCTCTTTTATTGCTATTAAATACATTCAACTTCTGTGAGAATCCGAATTTTGTGAGTTTGCCATTAGCCTCTTCGCCCTTAATTATGCTTTTTACTTTCTGCTACCAACTTTGACCCTTCTACAATCTTTCTTTCTTGTTTCTTTCTGCCTGAACATCACCCACCTTCTTTGTTGCTGTCTCAGTATGCTTAGTTTTGCCTGAAGTTTTGCCTAATTTCCCTCTATATATGAAGTTCTCCTGGCAGACAGCGCTGTGTACTCCTCATGCCATGATAGCTTCTGGTAGGGGCTTGCGTGAAAGTCTGGCATTGTAAACTAGATCTGATAATGACCTGTTTGTCTTAAACGTGATACTGTGACTTTGTAGAATGGTATTTGGTTACCCCTTAGAATCCATCAGTGTCACCTGATTTCTGTTTCTCATTTAGGTTTTTTTCTCATGACAGGAAGCAACTGACATGTCCTTATCCTGCTTACTATTTCAGATCGTAAGTCGAAGACCCAGAATGAGGAATCAACAGATAAGGAGGGAAGTTCTGAAGAATCTCATGCAGAAGGATTCAGAAGGGATACACTTCCCATGATTATCACCGATAAATGTGAGGCCAGGTTAGAAAGGCAGTGGGTAAATCCAGAAAAGGAGAGAGGAACAAAACCCCCTCTCCAAGACAAAGGTTCTGCTAAAGGTAGAGAAGTAGTGACTAAACCTGCCCCGGGAGAGAGACGTTACATATGTGCTGAGTGTGGGAAGGCCTTTAGTAATAGCTCCAACCTCACTAAACACCGGAGAACACACACTGGGGAGAAACCATATGTGTGCACCAAATGTGGGAAGGCTTTCAGCCACAGCTCCAACCTCACCCTTCACTACAGAACACACCTGGTGGACCGGCCCTATGACTGTAAGTGTGGGAAAGCCTTCGGTCAGAGCTCAGACCTCCTTAAGCACCAGCGAATGCACACTGAAGAGGCCCCTTACCAGTGTAAAGATTGCGGCAAAGCCTTCAGTGGCAAAGGCAGCCTCATTCGCCACTACCGAATACACACCGGGGAGAAGCCGTATCAGTGTAACGAGTGTGGGAAGAGCTTTAGTCAGCATGCGGGTCTTAGTTCTCACCAGAGACTCCATACTGGAGAGAAGCCGTATAAATGTAAGGAGTGTGGGAAAGCCTTCAACCACAGCTCCAATTTTAATAAACATCATAGAATCCATACTGGGGAAAAGCCCTATTGGTGTAGTGATTGTGGGAAAACCTTCTGTAGTAAGTCCAATCTTTCCAAACATCAGAAAGTCCACATTGTAGAGGGAGAAGGATCTTAACTGTCAGGTGCGATCTTTTGGTGGTTTTTGTTTTTCTTACTTTAGAACGTGAATGCTAGAGACAGCCCAATAATGGCAAAGTTAACTATGGAGTAGATTTTGTTTGTTTGACTCAATGTCAAGGGGATGGAGTGAGAGCTCAGGCAGGGACAGGGTGGGTTCCTCACCTGCCCACCAACTCACTGGGGCAGGGTCCCCTCACCACACTTCACGTCCCATACACCATGCCGGCATTGCCTTTTGTATAGTTACACTGCTGTGTATCCAGTATAATTAAAGAAAAAGCATTAAAACTGTTTAGCTGTTTTAACATATACTCAAGATTATGACTTGTAAAGAAATGAGCCATGTTGAACACAGTTTAATCTGATTCAGAATAAACTTTAAAAGTTCTTGTAATGCCTCAGGACTGTTATTGTAAAAAAAAAAAATGTTAATCAACCCTATTCTAGAAAGAGGAAGCTTCCTACTGGTTTTGCTTTTGGAAAATTTGGATTTGGGGTAAATGGAACTTTTGAGTACTTGTGAATGTGTGTTAGGAAGTTGCGGCCAGGTATGTAGAGCAGCTGCAGCTTGGTCTTTGTTGTGCTTTTCCTACATACTGAACACTGTTTCTTTTTTTGTCTTTGGGAACATTCTGTCAGCCTCACATCCTTTTTGGTCTTGTGTACTCTGTCTCTGCCAAAGTCTGAAAATCTTGACTCCTTGAGACACTTCCTTCTGAGTTCCAGAAGCCAGTAATACAGAGTATGATTTTACCTTAAATCAGTCGACCTTGTCTTTTCCCTGTGACTGCAGACTCTCTGGTTTCAGGTGTGGCTTTTGGCCAGTTGGTCCTCCTGTTACTTGGAAACCCGACTTCACTCTTTGCTCCTGTTGGTTGCTTATCTTTGTGAGTTTTTTTCCATCTCTTATTGGTAGTCATTGAAATGTCTCTTTGCTGCTGCCGCTCTAGCGTTCACGCAAACCTGACATGCCAGGATTGAGGACAGCAAGAAAGTGTCATGTCTAGTACCAGTTCTGACCACAGGAAACTGCCTCACGTGCCATCCTGGAATAAGATTAAACTACAGGTAATGAGTCCTTGCACCAGCCAAATATGTTAGGGCGGGAGGTGAGGGAGTCATTATTGAAAAAGATTCAGTAATGCTTGGATATGAACAGATCCTCACGGAGGCCCACAGAATTAAGTGATTAGGCGCAGCTGGGTGTCTTTCTGGCCCCCACTGGAGCTGCTGGTCCAGATCAGGAACAATAGGAAACCTGCTAAGCCCAGAGACCTGCGTCTCGTCCTCTGGTGAGAAGGGCCTGGACCCCAGGTCTGTCCTGTCCCTTACAATCCTGACTCTGCAGTGGTACTTTCTGATGGGCATTGAAGTGAGACAAAGGTCCAAACACTTCTTTAGCTCCCATGAGTCCATCAGCTGAAATCTTCCTCCGATCTCTTTGTCCCAGACTTTCAGCCTTAATCTTTGCCGACCTGTCGTCTAGCCAAGCCACAGCCCAGGAGACACTTTCTCCTTCCACGAAAAGTTGGTGCTCAGTACACAGCTCACAGCTCTGCCCACCAGTTTCCCCTCTCTGGCCTTTAGGGCCACTCCTGAGCAGGGCTGTGTAAATCAGCACATTTTTGGTTCACACATCAAAATACTGAGCTGAACCCTCTGTGAGACAGAAACCCTACTTGTTTGTTCCACCACATCAAAGGGAAATAAAGCCATAGGTGTGAGCAGAGAGACATCAGTTCAGCAAAGGTAAAGGACGTGGGAATGTGGGTCTCCTGCTTACACCCCTTGTGACTTATGGGCCTGCTCAGATTGTCTAGTGACTACATTCATATTTGTCATAAATCACAATATTGCAGTCTGTATGTATTGGGGAAGGTGGGGACAGATTTTGAGGAGAACGGGCTTTAATCTTGAGAGGCACCTGAGTCAGGTGGGATCTTTGCATGGTCTTCAGGCAAAATGAGGCTCTTCTGCATCAAGGGGGAAGGGAGGTGCTTTTGTTAGGCCAGAGGGCTCGGGGGAATTTAGGATTCCAGGTGATAAGCACTGCTACTGAAATGTCTCGGCTACCAGGACCCCAGTCAGGGCCTGGAATTTGGCCTCAGTGACTAGGCGAGGCTTTTTGTTTAGCCACCTTTGCAGCTCTGCCACCCTTACAACTAAACCTTGCACCTGATTTTCAGAGCAGCCTGCCTTCACTGCAGAAGGTGCACCCTTAAACACTACCCGGAGGACTTCTGGCTGTCACAGCGTGCCCTCAATAGATAGTTGGCTGACCCAGGTCTATTGTTTTCTTTCTGCAAAGCTTGAGAGAGGGAAACTCTGCAGCCCTTATAACTGCTTCTGTCCCAGTAACATGCGGGTCACAGAACCAACCACCATTGAGTTTATCACCAGTCTCTCTCTTTTTTTTTAAACCACCTGTTCCAGAATCCCATCCTGAGCACTCAATTTCTAGGGCCACTTCCAGTACCAACTGTCAGAGTTTGGATTTCCCCTAAGACAGAGCCCAGGATAAGGGCCTGGGGGCAGAGCATTTATTTAGGGGACTAGAGGAAGCAGGAGTAAGGAAGCAAGGAGAGAGGAGGGCAAGTCAGTACCGGATGCAGTGCTGAGCTGGTGCTGATGTCAGCAACCAGTGCTTAGGTCTGCTGGGGACCTTCAGAGATGGGGGAAGACCACTGGTCTACCTGAGCTCTGCTCAGCCCCAGTGCCCACCTCCCACAGTTAGGAGGCCAGTGCCTGCTCGGCTCCAGGAGAGCGTTTGAGGACCCCTGGTGGGCTGGGAAGGTCACTGTCCCCGGGACTGTGAGGCCGGCTTGGTTTGAAGATGCTTGTGAGCATTGCCTCATATGTCACACAGACACACAGTCATATGCACACATACACAGGACCCCTGGCCGAGCTTCCCGGTTTAGCAAATAAAAGCACATTTGGATTCCAGGTAAACAATATATTTGGAACATACTTCTTATACTGAAAAAACTATTCAATGTCTGAAATTAGGGTTAGAGTATCTGGGCATCTTATCTTGCAGTCCTACTCCCAGTGTGTGTGAGCAGCAAAGCCTCCACCTCTCTGTCCAGCATACTCCAGATACCAAGAGCATAAGGGAGCAAAGGAGAAAGAAATAGGACGTCATCAAAGTGCTTTAAAGGACGCTGTCAAGAAAGTGAAAGGACCACCCACAGAATGCTAGAACATTTTTGCAAATCGTGTATATGTGATAAGGCACTTTTATGTTGAATATATTTACATCTGAGTAATGACAACCAATTGAAGACAGGCAAAGGAAAAAGATAAACCTGTGGACAATAAGTTTATGTAAAGGAAAGGTACTCAAGATAGCCATGAGAAAAAGGCAAATCAAAACCACAATGAAACCATATCATACCCACTAGGATGGCTGTAATAAAAAAAGAAAACATCAAGTGTTGAGGATGCAGAGAAGTCAAGCTCATACCCTGGCAGTGAGAATGTAAAATGTGACAACCACTTTGGAAGCCAGTCTGGCATTTCCTCATTAAATACAGCATTTGACTGAAATTCCTACCCTAGATACGTACCCAAGAGAAATGAAAACATCCACACAAAAACTTGCACACAAATGTTCAAAGCAACATTATTCATAATAGCCAAAAAGAAGAAAAAGCCCAAATGTTTCCATCAGTGGATGAAAGAATAAACAAAATGGGGTTATCCATAGAATAGAATATTATTTAGCCATAAAAAGGATGATGTATAGATTCCACACTGCCACATACATAGGTGAAATGACAGCATTATATTAAGTGAAAGAAGCTTAGACAAGAAAAGCCACATATTGTATGACTATGATTCCAGTTAACATGAAATGTCTAGAACAGGCAAATGCATGGAAACAGAAAGTAGACTGGTAAGTTGTCTAGGGCTGGGGGAGTTGGGAAGTGAGGAATGACTGTTAAAGGGTGCGAGGTTTCTTTTTAGTATGATACGTCAAATTGTTATCCAGAGTGGTTACACACTCTGGATACTAAAGACCACTGGATATGGTGATGAATTACATCTCAATAAAGTTGTTTTTAAAACAACACACAAGCTCAAGCAAAGGCTTTGCCAAGTGGCCAGCCTTGGTGGAGCAATGGAGGATTCACGCCGTGGAGACCAGTGGATGCCCATGTAGGCTGCTGCTTAGTAGAAGACGTACCGGGCCAGGGACTCAGATGTGAAAAGACAAGATTCACACCAGCAGTTAATCCTTGCATGTAATATCTGGGGAAATTTTCCATCCATTTCAACTGGAATCGAGCATCAAGAATTCTTTGTGAGAAAATCCCCTCCCATCTGAGAGTCGACTTTCAGAGCACAACCCTTCCTAGATGGCAGCACCCCTCACTAGACTGCGAATGTGGCAAACAGCCCTCTGCAAGAGCCCTTTGCATCTGCTGTCCTTGGGCTTGGAGTGCTTTCCCCCAGTTGTGAACATACTGGGAATTCAGCAACCTGGAAAGAAGGGCAGGACGCTGCAAACAGGGAACGGTACCAGCAAAGACACAGTGGTGGAAGTAAGTGGCAAGCACATGAGGAAGGGGCTGGGGGTCCTGGGGAGGCTGGTGAGCGGAGAGGCCTCTGTGGTGGGTTGTGGAGTCCGTGGTGAAATCTGACAGGACAGAGTGACAGTCCCCGAACAGGTGTGAGACATAAAGAAAAGGGGGTGGGGTTACCCCAGAGGATCATTCAGCTGGTGAAGTTCGGTGTTTCTATGGTGTAATTAGAGCAGATATGAATTACTGAGAACTTCTATGTTTAATTCAGGATACAAGACAGGTTACATAAGCTTTATGAGTAATTTTTTTTGGTCACTTGCTACTCCATGAGTCTGATGATGCATCAGCCTCTTCCTGCAAAAGAGACCATCTGAACTTCCTTTTCATTGGAACTTTTCGTCTGGAGTCCACACTGTGGTAAGGCAGACCGGGAGGGAAGAGGGTTGCAGTGGTATTTCACAGTTCTGGACAGTTTTGTCGTGATGATGTCCGCCTGCCCCCAGCCTGAGTGTTGTACCACACAGAACAACACACAGCACAGAAGGTCCTGCACGCGGGCATGATGGTGACGGTGACTGATGTCAAGATGGTCTGGGGTGGTATCCAGGGAAACATGATGGAGTCTTGAGGGAAGGAGAAGTCACACCCTCGTAACTAAAAAAGGAACAGTTGCCTGTATTTACTGACCCCTGTTGTCAATTCAGCTTTAATGCTATTTGCTCACTGAAGCTTTTTTGTGCCGGCCACGTGCTCTGTCCACGTGGAACACCAGCCGGCTTCCTGTGACTCCCTGTTTAATTTGCAGAGTCAACACACCGTGGTGTAATTAAGAGCCCAAGCTCCAGAGCCAGACTGCCTGGGTTTGAACCCCTGTTCCACTGCTTACTGTCTCTATCGTGTATCGGGTTCTCATCCATAAAAAGAGGGGTGTTAATATGACTAACAGCACATATGATCGTGTGAAGATAATGCTGACTTTCCTGTCCATGCTGGCGCATAGATGGTCAGTAAAGACACCTTGTCATGATGGTCACCAACCTCTCCTGGGGTCTCACTCTGGCTCCCATTAGGCTGGCGTCCCCTTAGTGCAGGAGCTGTGGGTGGTTCATCTCTGTATCCCCCACGGCACTCACTGAGCTGCTGGCGAAGAGCTTCAAGGATCAGTGGCAGGAGATCTGGGGAGACTGTGATGAGTGCCTCTGAGTCTCCCTGCACCATCTATTGTGCCTGGAGAACTCCCCTCTCTCCTCTCCTTCCTTTCTTCTTTCCTGAAGAAAAGGGAATACAAATGGGGCAATAATAGTACCCACCTCGCAGGCTGGCTACAAAGATTAAATGAGTTATCAGGTAAAGCGCTTAGAACAATGCCTGATACACAGCATGTGCTCCATGGCTGGTACTCCTTACTACCTTTATTTTCCCTTTATCTTGGTGTATATTTTTTTCTGATTATGAATGCCATACTTATTTGTGGTAGAAATGTGTAAAAATGTAGGAAAAACCCCCACCAGAGTGAAGGAGACAGAGGTATGAACAAATAAGTAGAAGACAGAGGAGGAGGAAGATGAGCACAATCGAGCATGTGTACAAGGTGCAGAGGCAGCTGGAGGTGGACCTGGTGGGGCCAGAAGGTGGCGTCCCCCAGGCCCTGGGAAGGCTCCACAGACTAGGGGAAAGTTACAGAGGAGGTTTGCAGAGATGAATAGGAGCTTGTTGGGTGGATGAGGGGGAAGGCCATTAGCATGTGCAAAGGCACAAGGCATTAAATGACATCCGGGCGCTGTCACTGCCGTTCTGCATTGCCCTCTGTGTGTTGGAGGGGAGGAGGGTCGGGAGAGTGGGTAGGGCCGGGAAGTGAGAAGCCCCTGTGTCCACAGGAAGAATCTGGACTCTGACCTGAGGGATGAGAAGGGGGCCTTGGATGGCTTGGAGGAGCCATCATCCAATCAGCATTTAGGAGAGATGACTCCAGCACAGGCAGGACCAATGGGCTGGAGGAGACTTGGGGAGCAGAGAGACCTGCTGTTAAGGCTGGTGCCAAAGTCGGGAACAAGTTAGAGACGGCTTCGGTCGCTGCGGAAGCCCCCGAAATGGGTCGTACAGGATGGGCTGGAGACGTGGAGGGAGAGGATGCGGGGAGGAAAATAGCGCAGCCAGAACGACGCCCAGGTCTGGGGCTTGACCGGGAAGTTGCTGTCATCAGCCAAAGCAAGGGATACACGAGGGAAACCATGTTTGTGGAGGAAGGTGCTGAGAGTCTCTTGTCATTCCCAAGAAACCACGCTGGTGACCGTATTTATCTGTGTGTAGATGATAGTCCATGAGAATTTTTATTCATTTAAAAAACCCTTCAGTTCTTCATTATTGATATACTTAATGCACCTGACTGCTTTTATTTAAGTGGAAAAAAAAACTTAAACTCTATAAACAATTTGTTGTTCAGTCGCTAAATCATGTCTCTTTGTGACCCCGTGGACTGCAGCACACCAGGCTTCCCTGTCCTTCACTGTCACCCAGAGTGTGCTCAAATTCATGACCATCCAGTCAGTGATACTATCTAACTATCTCATCCTTTGCTGCCTTCTATCTCTTCTCTTGCTTTCAGTCTTCCCCAGCATCAGGGTCTTTTCCAATGAGTCAGTTCTTCACATCAGGTGGCCAAAGTATTGGAGCTTCAGCTTTGGCATCAGTCCTTGCAGTGAATATTCAGGATTGATTTCCTTTAGGATGGACTGGTTTGATTTCCTTGAAGAAAAAAAAAAAAATCTTTGGGGAGCTTTTAAAGACAATCTTTTAATCAGAAAGGAACAGTTTGCTAAGATGTTTTTTTCTATCACCACCCTGTGGTTCACACTGCTGGCAACTGCCATGTTCGGGTAAAACCAGGCTTTTCCCCTACTTGGAAACTGAACACAGAATATTCTCTCTCAGAGTTATTTCAGTTGGAGCTCAAAGGACAGGTATAACTTAGGGTGGTCAGGAGGCATCAGGGATAAAATTGCTTTGTTATTTTTGTTATGACTGATAATGTCCCTGTGAATCACTCACAGGTGAGAAGGCAGAGCTAAGAGTGGAAGGCAGGAGTGCACGAGGGGGCGGCACTCAGCACAACTTAACATCCAGCGATTTTGCCTGGGGCAACAACCAGCCTCCCATCCCTACACACAGCACCACGGAGACTGGAGAGCCATCTGCCGAGGGATACTGAGCGGAGGTTGAAGATGCTTTCCAAGGCCCTCCTGGATTCTAATTCTCATTGGCTGGAGGTAGGTAGCTGGAGCACGATGCAGGGGAAGTGAACACAGGGTGTGTTTGGGGCTCATTACCATCCTGCTATTTGATGCGACAGACTTTTTGCTTAAGCAAACCTTAGACTTCCAAACCTTTTCTTAGGCCCCCTCTTCCTTGTAAAATCTAGTTTTAGTGAGTCCCCTGTCCTTCACATCTGAACCCCCTTAATATCTAGTCATCCCGCACCATCACCCCAGGGAGATGTCCAACTACCCTGCCCTTTCTCCAGCAAGAATCCTAAGTCAGTTTAGCCAAACCCCTGACCCCTAAAGCTTCCCCTTAGAAAGTTCCCATCGACTGACCCCCTCCCTGCTCCTTCGCTATAAATCCCCATGTGGCCATACAAAAACCACTTGGGAAAAGGTCAGGAAGAGTATGTGCCACGGGTCTGCTTCTATTATGACCTTCACTTGGAAATCCCCCCGCCTCCAAGACCTCAATTCTGAAACCTTGCCCTGTGACAGCAATCCATCTTTCCCACTCAGGACTTGATGCTGGTCAGATGTAAGAGGATGAGAATAATTCATCTTTTTAAATTTTTATATATTTTTTTGGCTGCACTGGGTCTCTGTTGCTGCTCTGAGGCTTTCATTGAGGTGAGCATGGGCTGCTCTCTAGCTTCCTGGAGCACAGGCTTCTCAGGGAAGTGGTTTCTCTTGTTGCAGAGCACGGGCTGTAGGGTGAGAGGGCTCAGTAGTTGGAGAGCACAGGCTGTTTCCCTGTGGCATGTGGTATCTTAGTTCCCAGGGATTGAACCAGTGTCCCTTGCATTGGCAGACGGATTCTTAACCACTGGACCACCACCTCAGGCGTTTTGACCTTGCAATTTATAGAAATTCTGAGAGGGGCCAGTTTATGGGGGAAAAATGTATCTGGTTTGAAAGAAACAATTTGAAACTTTCAAAAGCCCCAAATGTAAATGCCCCACAGTCTGATGAGACCAGAGACTGGAGGCTGGGAGAGATCAGGACCACGTGTGCAGATGTAAAAATTAATTGAAGTTAATAGTTGAGGTCATCAGAGTAAATGGGTTCCCAGGGTAATGGCATAGGCATAGAAAGAGACCACTGATACCATAACTGAACATGGAGGAATGCCCAGTTAGGGACAGAAAAGAGCAATCAGGAGGAGAGAAAGGGATGAATCATCTCGACACTCAGGTGAATCAGATGTTATAGCTATTTCAAAGGTTTTTTTTAATGTATTTTTCATGCAGTGGCCCTGCTGAATCTCAGGTCCCCCTGAGAAGCTCTGAGGAGTGACGGTCATGGTCTTTTTGGAGTGGAGGCGGTCAGCGCCAGGGCAGAGAAGGGACTGAGCCCTCCCGTGCCGTGACAGGCCATCACCCAGCAGCTCCACGTGCTCAGGAGTCTTTCCCAGAGCTTCACAACTGCACCTGCACATGGAGCCAGGCACCTCCTGCCTGCACTTCCTCCCCTTTACCACGCAGAGCCGAGTAAGGCCTCGCTCAACGTTTAGCTCCTAGAAATGTTCTCCATTTCATGACCAGTTCTTCTCAGTCTAAATGTTTAGGCTCTACCCTCAGGAATTATACTTCATGGGTCTGACTAGAACTCAGACACCTGTGTGACTAGCAAGCAGCCCAGTGACCCTGCTGTGATGGTTCATGGTCTGCACTTGGAGAAACAAAGTCAGTCTCAAGTCTGTGGTGGGCGTCAAAGAAGAGCCAAAAATTATAAGTTTAAAAAAATTAAAACCATATTAGATGGCCAATCACAGTATATGATCCAGAATTTTTCAGAGGCTAGAGTTCCAGGCATTTCCTCATCTTCTCCATCTCAGCTTTCCTCACGACTATAACCTCCCACCCCCTGCCAAGAGCCAAACCAAGAAATCTCAATGTGCCTGTTGTTTTGTTTTGGGCTGTGTGATATGGCTTGCAGGATCTTAGTTCCCCAACCAGGGATTGAACCTTGCAACCAGACAGTGAGAGAACCGAGTCCCAACCACTGGACCTCCAGGAACTTCCTCACTATGTCCATTGTGACCCAACATCTAAGTAGGCTCCTGTCAAGGACCCCACATTCAGAAGCACCTTTCCAGTCCTGGTTGCTGGTGCGAAGTACTGCACCACACAGAAGGACATGCAGCACGTAAAACCCTAAAGGCAGGCGTGAGTGTGTAAGCGGCCATGTGAATGAGACAGCCCATGTGTGGCGTGCAGTATGCCGTGTGCAGAGGACAGGCTGGGGTCGAGGGAGGGAGGTTCCAGGTTTGAGATTAGAGGAGAAATAAATGGTTGTTTGTAAAAAGTTTTAAAGATTAATTTTTAAAGATTCCATTCATAGTCACTAATGTTTGCTTAAACTGAAATAAATTTGGCCCCTGCACAGACACACTCAAGCCATCCTTCTGAAAAACTATTCTGTTTAATAGTGCATTTCATTTATGCTACAGATGAGCAGGACTGGGAAAACAGAATGAAAGGTCATCCCTTCTGCTGGGAAAACTTGGGGAGCTCCATCCTAACCCAGCAAGGAGCCCTCCACTAGGGTCAGGCCCAAGCTTCCTCCTTGGGGCTTTGCTCTCTGCATTCACACTTGGCTGCTGAAGTCAGAGGTGGGGTCGGGAGAGGTCTAGCGGCTGGGGCCAGAGGCCATAGGTCATAGATCTCAGAGGGCAGGGCAAGCTGGCTGAGCGAGCTCCTTAAAAGCATCCTTGGTAGCTAGGGGTTTAGCTTAAATCACTTTCCATCACAGGAGTGGCCGGAGGAAGAGGAGAGAAGGAAAACTGAGGCCAGTGCTAAAGGCTTTGGATCCTTCCCCTCAGGTTATGCTCACGGAGGAGCTGGGCTTTGCAATTAGTCCTGTCATAAAAGGGATGAGCGAGTTCTCCACCAAATGCGTGGAGGTTTGGTCTTGCTGCTCCAAGAGCCCGGGAGGATACATGGTCACTACAGAAAACCTCTCTCAGTGTTCCCCTACACCTGCCCAATGAAATAACAAATCCCTCAGCACCAGATTTCCATAATTAATGAAGTCAGGAAACAAAATAGCACATTCCTTATCAAAAGAAGAAATTCCTCATCAAAATTTAAAGCTGGATTAGAAGCAGTGGCTTTGAAATGCAGCCTCCATTTCCCCTTTCTAGCACGAAACACAACCCAGAACATTCTTTCCACTTTCTTCTGTGCTGACTGTGCCAACTCCAACTAGAGGAACCCCTGGAATTTTATTCCTACTGTGCTTCCATCTCCACTGTGGAAAGGCTCTTCCGGTGTGAGAAAAATGGTCTAGTGCAAACTCCCCTCCCAAATGGAAGGAGACTGATCCCAGAGTTTCCTCTGCTCCCAGCGCTCCATCTGTTGCTGGCAGCCTAATTCTTCAAGGCTGGAATCATTCCTGGGAAAAATGACTAGGTTGCTAATCACGGGGCCAGGATGATTTGCCCAACAGGCCCCGTTCTCTATGGTGAAAGGTTGGAGTCAGAAGGGACACGTCCTAAGTTCATACTCAGGTAGTAAGGCAGGAGCTCTGGAGACTCAGGAAGTGAGGAAAACCGGCGTGTGCCTCTCTTTCACGTAGACTCTCTGATATTTACTTCAGCAGTGACTTGGAGGGAACTTTTGCTCACTCCCATTACATTCAAAGGCTTCTCTCCAGTGTGAATTCTCTGGTGGCGAACCAGAGCAGAGCTGTACCTAAAGGCTTTCCCACACTCACTACATTCATAGGGATTCTCCCCAGTGTGGATTCTTTGATGCTGAATAAGGCCTGAGCTATAGGTAAACTTCCCTCCACATTCCATACATTCATAGGGCTTCTCTCCAGTGTGGATCCTCTGGTGCTGATAGAGGTGTGAGCTCTGGCTGAAGGCCTTCCCACACTCGTTACATTCATAGGGCTTCTCTCCAGTGTGGATCCTCTGGTGGTGAATGAGGGTGGAGCTCCTGCTGAAGGCTTTCCCACATTCGTTACAAGCGTATGGTTTCTCTCCAGTGTGGATCCTCTGGTGGTGAGTGAGGGTGGAGCTCCAGCTGAAGGTTTTCCCACACTCGTTACATTCATAGGGCTTCTCTCCCGTGTGGATCCTCCGGTGAAGAATGAGAGCTGAGCTGCAGCTGAAGGTCTTCCCGCAGTCGTTGCACTCGTAAGGTTTCTCCCCAGTGTGGATCCTCTGATGCTGAATAAGGTGTGAGCTCTGGCTGAAGGCCTTCCCACACTCGCTACATTCATAGGGTTTCTCCCCAGTGTGGATTCTCTGATGCTGAATGAGGTCTGAAGTTCGATTAAAGCTCTTGCTACATTCATCACACTTATGGGGCCTGTCCCCCACAGGGAGTCTCTGATGGGAAATGAGGTTGGCGCCCACTGTGAAGCTGTCCCTCAGATCGCCGCACTTCTCACTTCTACCTCCCGTGGGGGCTCGCTGCTCCTCAGCTGCCACTTGACCAAACTCCTGCATCTTCCTATTCAGTCTCTCTCCAGAGGAGCTCCCCAGCTGCCTCTTCAGACTGACTTCTTGTTCATAGGCTTCTTCAAACTTAAGACCCTGAGAAATATCCTTCTGGAATCTTCCCAACAGCACCCCATGTGATCCTCTATCTTCAGAAATTTCAGAATCAGGCTCAGTTCTGGTCTCACCATCTGGCACAATATAGAATACAAATATCACTTATTCCTTATGGAAAAAAGGCTCAAAACCAGAGACAGGCTAATCACATCATATTCACAGGCTAAAAGCACATGCCACTTATCAATGTGCAAAAAGGCCTGCCCAGGCTGTATGCAGCTGATGCAGAATAAGAGAACTGGGCCAAAGAAACAGGGAAGGAGAAAAGAAGGAAAATCGAGAAATAAGCTGGAAGTGAAGAGAAAACTGGATCAGGCAGAGGCAGGGAACCAAAAAATAGGAGAGGCAGGACAAACTGTTTAATGAAGTGACAAAGTCCTAGAGGTCAGAGGCTCAAGATAAACTGGGAGATGGTGACAGCCGGGCCAGTGAGAGGATGAAAGGGAGTAGGCACAAGAAACGCACACGGACCAGTCTGTCTCCCACAGGAAGACACAGCCGGGTGTGGAGAAGCAGCAGCAGATCAGGAAGCCACAACAAGGGTGCAGCCCTGCAGCCCCAGGGGAACAGGACACTCTGGTTTGTAGTCACGTCACCTTCACCAAGTCCATGGGAACAGGCAAGAGACAAAGGTCAGCCCACCTCCAGCCCTGGGCCTAGAACACTGTGCTAACTGAGCGGATTTGTAAACAGTTTCTATGTTTGACTTTGCCACTCTCAGCGCTCTGGGGTTTCTAAGGGAACTTCAGGCATAGAGGACAAGTGGAAGGGGTCCAGATGGTTAGCATGTTTAGTCTGTCAGTAACTGAAGGAGTCAAGGCAGGGCAGTGAGCGTTAGGGACAGAAAGAGCTGTTCCTCCCTCACCCGAACAGGTGCCTCTCAGGACCTCTCTGCTCTCAGTTCCCTTCCAATCCAGGCCCCTCGGCAATTCCTCTCACTCCAGCCCAGAGATCACGTCAAAATTCAGAAAAGGGAATCCTGCTCATGGGGAAAGACAGGACAAGGTTTATCCTGTTCGTACCAAATGGCCCAGAGCTCAATCCCAGACCCAGGACCTGCAGGCGACAGAGAAGACACAGAGGGGGAGGCCTCCCGTGGGAGCGGGGAAGACCCTGGCCTTGCCCAGGAAAACGTCCTGACAGTGGGTGAGGGGGAAGGAAGGAACAGTCCACAGGTTTAAAGGTTAAGAAGCCAACTGCTCCCTGACACAAGGTGAAATCTCTACAAGGGCAGCAGTTACCCGAGGTCCATCCACAAAGCAACAGGTCCCTAGAGGAAGTCCAACAGAGAAGGGGAGGAGCCTGACAGAGTTCCAGAATCTTCACTTGGACACAGAGCAGTGCCTCACATGTTCGGGGATCCCAATGTGTGAATCTTTTGAGAAAATCTCTAGGTTATGTGTTAATGTTAAGTCCTAAGAATAACATGAGAAAAAGTAACAGATTGGGAGTTTAAAGGCCAGGGCTCGGGTCCTCCCAGTCACTAGCAATATGACTGTATGCAAAGCATTTAAGACCTCTGAGCTCTCTTTCCTCACCTATAAAATGAGGATAATTCTGGCTGCCTCAACAGCTGCAACACTGTGAGGACTGAAGGAGAGACTACCTGTAAACACTCTTAAGGAACTACAAACTGCAAATGGGAGTCACTTATTGTTGTCAGAACTTTCTGAGACGAAGTCAGTCCTTAGATAATGATTTTCAGTGACTCAACTGTTACTAGCAAAGGAGGAGGCAAAGGAAGGCCAAAAGGGAGTTTCACTGAGGAAGCATCGTTCCTACCCAGCGAGAACACGTTGCCATAATTCTCCAGCATCACGTCCCTGTAGAGGTCCCTCTGGGCAGGCTCCAAACGCTTCCACTCCTTCCGGATGAAGTACACAGCCACATCCTCAAAGGTCACCAGTTCCTGAAACGACACGTTCTCGTGTGCAATTTCTGGCTCAGGGATGAGGCTGGTGGAGCCAAAAGCTAATTCGGGGTTGAGTAACACTTCCCAATATTTGGGAAGTGGGAATGGCAGTCAGGGTGGAGGAAGACAGAGGAGAGGCTGAGACTAAGTGGAGTCCATGATTCCGCGGGGAGTCCCGCGGTCCTGACGGGGGAATCACGGAACAGGATGTTGTTGCACAAGAGATTTCTGCAAAGCGGGAAGGGAAAAAAGGGTAAAGCGTGGCTCACCTGGGCCTTGGCCTTCAGGAGCGCAGCTGCCAGCATCTCATCCCCCAGAACGCCCTTGTCAGGAAACGCGGGGCCTCTTGAGGAAGGAAGAGCTGAGGATGAGAGGGTCCGTGAGAGTCGATCTGCACTTGAGCCTCTCCACCCGTTACGGAAACTCCTGGGTCCAGGACAACCTAGTACCCCCACTCCTGCATCTCTAAGTTCACTCCCTCTGCCGCTGGAAGAGGTGCTCACGGCCAGCGTGAGCCTCGTGGCCTGAGCAGAGACGCCCACAGCCCTGCTGACCCTGGCGCTCTGGTCTGTCCCAGGAGGCACCAGCTATCCTGTTCGTGTCTCTTCCATCGTTCTCCACATTCCAACTCAATCTCTTGGACTTCTTACCCAGAGGAAAGCTAGCTTCACTCCAACTCTGAAGCAAGTCATAATGCCCACGATTCTTCTCTTATTTTCTTGATCCCCAGATCAAATCTACACACTGTAAGTGTTTCCCGTTTCTGTGCTTGATTATGTATCTTTTCCTGTAATTCTTAAGTTAACATATTGGTCCTTGAGAGACTAAATCTCTGGAGATACTACATTCTGTAGAATCATGCAGATAAAAATGTTTTTAAATGCATTTTCTTGATAAGTATGGGAATAATACTTCCTTGGACACAAACTGGCTCCAAAGTCAGTGGCAGTCTGTGAGAACAAAATACAAATACTTTTCACGCCCTTCCTCTTCCTTCTACCCTTTTTGCCTGTGATCTCCAAAATAACTCCCAAGAGCTCCCCTAAGCACATGCTCCAGAAGAGCACAAACCAGGGCTGTTACAAAGCACCTGGAAAATGGGAGTCTGGTGATTGTCACAGTTTTCTAAATGCTGCATGAGGAACCCACAGCCCTTAAAAATGTCTCAGCTATAAAACCTATCAAGCTGTACTTAATGAATGGCTTCAGTCAGCCTTCCCCACTAGGCTAGGAGTTAGTGAAAGGCAAAGACTATGTCCTCGCCAGTCAGGATTCCAGCAGTTAGCCCGGCACCTGGTGAATGAGCGATTTAAACGGGCATCTGCTGAATAAGTGAATAAAAGGATAAATTCCTTACCGCTCTCAAGCAAGGCCTGAGGTTCCTGAGATACTCGATCAGCCTGAGTTTCCATGGGTCGTACTAGAAGCTCGGATCTCTGGTCTCCTATTTTCAGAGTCAGCAGGAAGCAGGGTTTGTATGAGAAGGTGGAAGCACTACAGAAGCAAAAGTTCAAGGTTCAAAGATAGTTTTTAAAAACCCTCCTGCATACAGAAAGAAGGGAAGTAGCATTTCAGTTAGTACCAAAACAGCAAGAGGAAATGCAGTAACTGGGACTAGTCTTTTGGGTCAAACGCCCAAGTTCCTGGACAACATCCCACTTTAGGCTCCCCAATTCACACTGGGTGGTAGTTCTAACAACAAAAATGGAGAACACAGGTGCCAAATGATGCCATTAACAAAGTTAAATACTAAGCAATTACTCAAATGAAGAACAGTGAAAAAGAGTGTTACAGGTGGCAAAATGTCTAAGTATCAGGTTTTAAGTACACTTGGAATAATGGACAAACAAACGTATACAGATTTTTTTTTTAATCCTCATAAACATTTTTCTTCTACTAAAAAGAAAAAAAAAATGTTTACTGTGGTATGTTTCTAGCTGTTATAGTAAATGTAGATGCTCTCTTTAGAGGAAAAGGGGCCAAGAAACAGCCCCCAAATAACAGATAGTACAGAATACTTCCAGAACTTCCAGAAGTTCTCTGTCCCATTTTAAAAACCCTGTCTCACAGAACTAGGACAGATAGTGCAGATCTATTAAGATAAATTCGGGCATTTCCTTGTGGTCCAGTGGTTAGGATTCAGTACTTTCATTGACGTGGCCCAGGTTCAATTCCTAGTCGGGGAACAGAGATCCTGTAAACCATGCAGCATGGCCAGAAAAAAGATAAATTCTTCCTCCCTTTCTCCCTGAGACAGTTTTCTGTTTTCAGTCTCAGTCAACGGTGGGATGTTATTGACGGATTTGGGCCCTTTCTGTGGTCCTTGTATAGTCTCATCACAGGGTGTGGGTGGACATATTCACTAGATTCTGGGAGAATAGTCCCAGTTGCTGTGTCTCCTCGCCCTGAGAAGCAGCAGCCAGCTTGCTTTTTTATCTCCTTTCTCTCATAACAGATTTCCTTGGATCAGAATATAAGTCCCTGAAGCGAGAACCAATGCTTTTTAAAAAGCCTACTATCATTTATTACTCCATTTTTATCCCTACTAAGGTCCCTGCTCCCTGGCTGCCACGGCAATCAAGAGGTCTGTTCTCTGTTGCCCCAGTGAATAACAGTGAGTGTCAAGTTAGTACCTAGACTAAGATTTGAATCTCAAGTACAAGTCTGTCCTCAAGAATCAACAGGTTGAGAAGAGTGCAGCAGTCCTCAGAGCAGCCTGACACTTAGGCAAGAACCTAGGTGAAAACCCCTGGATTTTGTCCACCTCCCTCTCTTTATTCATCTACTCATATAACAAACATCTGTTGAGTGTCAACTACATTGCAGGGTACTCCTGAAAGGAGTAAAACAATCAAGAGTGACCATTGCATTCACCTAAGATATAAAAGGAGAAGGCCCCCTAGAGGCACTCAGAGTTCAGAGAACTCTAGTCTTCGGGCAGCAAGGGGCTGTAGAAGGCCCATCACAATGCCATTATATAGTGAAAAGCAAAGAATCAGGCATAAGCCAGGCCCACTGACAATCAAGGTGACACATCCTCTTGCTATCATCACCCTCCTAGCTGGGGCCCTTCAGCTTTTTCTCAGTCAGCCATCTTCTTCTTCCTATTGCCCAACTTGACAATCTCCAGGACTGGTTATAAGCAGACATTCCCAATAAATCCGCTCTCAGTCTAAACTCTCCTTAGAAAGGAAAGTCAGAGGCTCAGACTCCAGAGAAAGTAGCACTCCCTCCTCGCAGCTGGGTTAACCAAAGCTGGAGCTCAAAGGCATACTGTTGAAAACAAGTCCCCAGTGTCTGGATCACTGAACAATGTTTCTCACAGAAAGAAAAACCCCCATTGTGCCCTTAGAGCTTCAGGTCCAGGCAGGGCCCTTCCCCTGCTCCACTGCCCATGCGACCCCCTGCAGTGCTCCTAGATGCAGTGTTCCGGGAAGGATGACCGGGCAGTGAGAAGTCGTGGGAAGCTTTACCTGCTGGACTCTTTCCTTCCTTCTCTGGAGTTAGTCTCTAGAAGGCCAGAGTAGCAATTATTGTGAACTTGGCAGCCTCTGTTCAAATCCCTGGGAGTTCAGACTTATTTGCTATCAGTGCTGTAGGACTAAGGAAAAGAAAAAGAAAAAGGAATTTCAAGTGTTTATGTAAGCTTCACTTCTAATCTAGATATTTGGAGTTAAGAGGAAAAGACAAAGAACCTATGCTAATAAATACTGATTAAGACCACAGCTGGTATTTGTGTTGCACCTTTAGAACTGGAATGGAAATCACAGTTCTCCAGGTCAACCTCGCACCCAAGACAAGAAACACCTTCTCCAGTTCTTAAGGTTCTGGCAGCTAACTTGCTACTAGACACTCTCGGCTACCTCAGGGAGTCTGTCCCATTGCCGTACAGGTAAGCCATTAGAAAGGGCTTTGGATGCTTAACTGAAAAAAAAATCTACCCCTTGGACTTTCACCTCAGAGTCCTAGTGTCCTGTGTGATAGAACCTTCTCCTTCCGCAGGACTCTCCACCAAACAGGTGAAACCAGATGATGCCCACTCTCCACAACTTCTCTTCTTGGAGATAATAAATAGGTTTAGTTCCTCTAAGTGCCCCACAGATTTCAAGTTCAGGATCCTGCTTCTCTCCATGAGTTTCAGAAAGGAAACACCGGGTCGGTCTGTGTTCAATCCCAGTTGAAAAGCGAATCAAATCAGGGACCTAATACAGCTGAAATGGGACCCAGTTGTACACCTCTCCGAAAAAGACTCGATTTACTGGGCGCCAGGGGGATTCTTCGGTCATCTGAATGGTTCTAACTGCGCTTCCTAGAACCCCTCCTTCTCTGGTCCGTTCCCAGCTGATTAAACCCTCCCTCCCACCCGGAGCGCGGATAACTGTTAACAACATATGAAAACGTTTCCGGGAAGGACCAAGTTAGGGTCGCTGTCATCGGCCGTTTAAAGAGAGGGATGCCTCTCCAGCCACACTGGAACTTTGAAGGGCTGGAGCCAGGTGCTGTCGCAGAACCAGAACCGCAGCCCCTTTCCTCCCCCGACGCAGGGCCGGCCGTGAGGGGCCGGGTGCCGGGGTGCCGGGGAAAGCAGAGTTGGCACCGGCGCCCTCCCCGCCCCTCCGCCCGGCACCCTGCTCCAGGTGGTCCTGGGAACCCCGCGGGCCGCGGCGGCAGGGACACCACCCCTTCTCCGGCGATCACTGCCTCCGTCCCACCTCGAGCCCTGGGGGCGGCCGGACTCACCCTGGGGGTAGGGACGGTAGATTTAGGGGACCGGACACCAAACAGGCCCCGTTGGACACTGTCACGGACCCACACACCGGGGACAGAACAAAGAACGGAAGTCCCCTCCGTTTCGCTTCCGGGTCGGTCTTAGTCACCCCCCCCCCCCACCATCCTGGATGTCCCCCTCCACGTCCACTTGTTCCCTCTAGGAAAATGGGAGGTCTTCGCCTCTCGGTGGTTTGCTGACTGAGCGCGGGGCCCCAGCGCTGAAGCGACATGGAGGGCCTGCCGTCCCCGCCCCTCGCGCCCCCTGCTGGCCAGGCAGGGAGGGCGCCACCGCGCACCTGGTCTGCGGCGCGCCTGAGCGGCTGGGGAGCGGAAGGCGGGGCGCAGCGTGCCCAGCGGGTGCCGGCTGTGTGCCCATGTGGTCTCCCGTGGGGCTGCCGAGAGCCAAGCCAAACGCCCTGGTTCCAAGCGATCCGAGTCCCCAGCTGACCCGCGGCCAACAGGAGGACGCCTGAAGGATTCGATATAGAAAACTCACCCATATTTGAAGTTTCCAAATCAAGCTTATGCTTCCAAACAGACCAAGTTCATGTAAAATGCCTCCTTTAAATGACTAAAATCTGAAGAAAACCTTCTGGCCCATCAGAGTTCACGTGAGGACAAAAACCTATACAAGTGATGCGAGCAGAAAAGGCTTGAGTAAGTTTCCGATCCAGATCCACTCAGATCCGAAGAAAACTGGTGAAGCCCCATCCATGTGAAGAAAGTGAAATAAGTGAAACGCTTGAGGGAATGAGGGGCGACGCTTCGTGGTTCACTCACGTTTATTCCCTTCCAGGAGGAGTCCTGGAAGTGTCGAATCAAATCCTTCAGATTATAAACAAAATGAAATCTTGTGATCTTCTTGATTCCTCTATGGCCCTGCCTCGCATTTGATCTCAATTTTCACTGCCTTCAATATTTGTAGCGCAGCCATTCAGCTCTGCAGTACAACCGAACTTACTCTCTGGCTGCTGCTGCTGCTGCTGCTAAATCGCTTCAGTCGTGTCCGCCTCTGTGCGACCCCATAGACGGCAGCCCACCAGGCTCCCCCGTCCCTGGGATTCTCCAGGCAAGAACACTGGAGTGCGTTGCCATTTCTTTCTCTAATGCATAAAAGTAAAAGTGAAGTCGCTCAGTCGTATCCGACTCTCAGCGACCCCCTGGACTGCAGCCTACCAGGCTCCTCCGTCCATGGGATTTTCCAGGCAAGAGTACTGGAGTGGGGTGCCATTGTCTTCTCTCTGGCAACTTCAGTCTAAGGACAGTAATCTAACCAATTCCAGTAAAATATGGTGGTGGTGCTCAGTAGCTAAGTCACATCTGACTCTCTGCAATTGTAGCTCACCAGGCTCCTCTATCCATGTGATTCTCCACGCAAGAATACTGAAGTAGGTTGGATCTTCCCAGCCCAGGGATTGAACCAGCGTCTCTTATGTCTCCCACATCGACAGGAAGGTTCTTTACCACTAGGGCCCCCTGGGAAGCCCTCACCTACTGACAGTCCTCAGGAAACAGCTCTTAGATTCCCAGTACTGTTGACACAATCAACCCTATTACTGTGGAGCCTAGAAGTCAATTTGAGTTCACTTTTTTGGTGTTTGCCCCAGAATCCAGCCATCTGGTTAACTCCCAGCAAGTTCTCAAAAGACCTACTATTAATTTTTCTTGAGTCTGTGGACTCTGAAATGCCTTGAATCACAGAGAGGATTCCCAAGGCAGTCCATCAAGGTGGAAAAGAAAACATTTAAACTTCCATATAGCTTTTATCTAAAAGAAAATAAAGAAAATAGAGTAAAAAAAATGTAAGCCTTGGTAAGCCAGAGGCTCTTTCTTTCTTTCTTTTGCCTGCCTCGGCTCTGGCTCTGAGTAGGGGGCTCCTGATCTGGCTGGAGCTCAGGCCTCTCTCCTCTCCCCAGCCCTCCCCTGTCCCCTCCGGGGCCAAGGGAATGACCATTAAGAAGTGGATGCCAGATGCAAACGTGATGAAACAGTCAATTTGTCCTAAAGATGCAGCTATGGCTTTTCAAACAGATTAGAGCAGAATTGTATCTATTTTGTTCTCTATCTCAGAAGAGACTTTCATAAGAATTCATCTTTGAAGTCATCTGAGCCTAGAATGTCTTTATGGAAGGACTTTTAAAAGTATTGATTGAATTTTTTAAGGTTGTAAGACTATTCTTTTTTTTTTTTTTCCTTTTTCTTTCTTTCTTTTTTGGCCACAACAGGCGGCATGTAGGATCTTAGTTCCTCAACCAATGATCGAACCGGTGCCCCCTGCCATTGAAGCTCAGAGTCCTAACCACTGGACTGCCAGGGAAGTCCCTGTAAGACTATTTATATTTTTATTTCTTCTTGAATCATATTGGGTTTGTTAAGTTCTTTCTATGAATTTATCTGTTTCATCTAAAATCTCTAATCTTCTTGTGTGATATTGGTACTATTATCTCATTATTGAAATAGCTGATTTTGAGCAGTTTTCAAACAATATTCTGTGAACCTGTGTGGGTCCCTGAGACCAGGTGGTCTGGGAGGTCAAAACTGTTTTCATAAGACAGATTGTTTTTGTTTTTGTTTTTCATGGTATTGACATTTGAAATGATGCTATGAAAGTGTGAAACTGCTAACGCCTTAGCATAAATTCAGGTAGTGGCCCAAAACTGAACTGTTATATTCTTCATTGCTATATGATCATAGCTTTTTAAAAAATCCAGTTTCAAAAAAAATCTGGTTTCATTTTAAAATGTCCTTGATGAAGCAGTAAAATATTAATTTCATTTAAAAAATAGTAAGCCTTATCAGAGGTCAATAGAAGGAAGGGTACTGGTGGCCTTATGTGGGTCTCACGTCAGACAGTAGCCGTCTTCAGAGAAGGATGTCAGGACTTGGTTTAGGGTGGAAGGGTGGGGGTGGGCGGTAAAAACAGAAATCTTCCCAAAGAGTGTGTAAAGAGAGCCAGTTCTCTCTCTTTTTTTTTTATATTTTATTTTTATTTATTTACTTATTTGGCTGTGCCAGGTCTTAGTTGGGGCATATGGGATCTTTAGTTGCGGCATGTGGAATCTAGTTTCTTTACCAGGGGTTGAACCTGGACCCCCTGTGTTGGGAGTGTTCAGTCTTAGCCACTGGACCACTAGGGAAGTCCCCCCTAAGGAACAATCAACAAGGAAGCTGCCCCATCTTTACTGCTCCAGGGCAGCTTGTCTCCCAGAATGCAGAAAAAATTCTTAGCTTATTTGTCTGGGAGCTGCCTTTACGGAGTGACACTGTGGAAAGAGCTGGCCTGCAAAAGCTGCTGCTCTAAGGGCAAGACCTTTTGCCAGCCCCAAGGCCAGCCCAGGAGTAGGACCACCACTCCACCCTGTTCTGGGTGACCATCACCACCAGGCCAGTTTCTTCCCATCACTTGGCCCCTCTTGTCCAACATCTCAGTATAGGACCCCAGAGGACTGAGACAGGCCTCTAAGTACTTGGGCATTCTGGACAGTGGGAGGAAGCAGGCTTGGAGCTATGGAGAGGGACAGACAGGACATCTGGATGTCCTTCTATTCCAGCTCTCTGGGTGTGAGCATTCTTAGGGGATCCACCTGAACCCCAGGCTGAATTCGAAGGGCATCCCAGTTAGTTTTTAGCAGTTATTAGAAATTGAGGTGTAATTCTGTGGTTCTTTATTCACCTTTCTACCCAATGCCCTAAGATTTTTGCAGGGTGATCACATTCTCTGCACCCCTGAAATCAGAGAGTCCCCTTACTGCTTGTCTTTTGGTCGATGACACCCCAGTGCTGACCCCTCTGGGTCACCCCTTTACACCACAGCCCATGGCAGCAGTGGCTCTGGGGCATCCCAGCTGTGAGCACCTCCTGCTCAGTGATTGAAGTCCCTGGCCTTAGGGAGGTGTTAGTGCTAAGATCCAGTTCATCACACATGTAACAGCCTCTTCAGACTCACTTGCAGGTGGCTCAGTGGTGAAAGAATCCACCTGCGATGCAGGAGACACAGGAGATGAGGGTTCAATTGCTGGGTTGGGTAGATCCCCTGGAGGAGGATATGGCAACCCACTCCGGTATTCTTGCTTTGGGAAATCCCATGGATAGAGGAGCTTGGTAAGTTAACCATCCTATGGGGTCGCAAAAGAGTCAGACACGACCGAGCACTCGTGCTCGCTCAGACTAACTCGTGTGAAGTAGGGGAATGAGAGTGATGAAGGGCCCCAGACCGTGCGCAGACTCTGAAGGTGGGATCCAGCTCAGAGCTGGGACTGTGAGGGAAGCAGCCACTCCCTGCAACAGCGCCACCTGCTGAAACCCCCATGCTGGGGTGACGCAACTGGAACCTGAGTTAACCTGACAGGAAGAGCCTAAATGGCCTCACTAGTCAAATAAATGATATATTTAAAAGTGTAGTCAGCCTGGCCCAAGAAGGGTTTTACATGAAAAAGTGGCAGCTACCGCCTTGGGGGAAATCACCTGAAGCAAAGTCATGGATTGATGGGGCCCTCAGGGTCAGAGTGCACCCTAAATGCCTGGCTTTGGTTCACCTCCCGCTGGTCCACACACCTTAGCTTAGTAAGGCAGCCTGGCCACTGACTGTGGCCATCGCCCCTTGGTCAGCCTTCTCTTGGGTAATGATCAGGATGAAAGGGATGGAGAGCTCTCTAGACTTATTTTGAAAAATTAAAGTTTCTGCCCTGACCATTTGTTGGCCTGACGCTTCTTTTCTTTCCCTTAATCACTACCCCAGGCCAGCCTGGCCAGTAGACTCTCTGAGTGCAGCCCAGTCAAAAGGAAGCCTAGGGAATTCCAGCTTCATTCTGGCCCAGCCATCAGGATCTCTTGTTGGGTTGATGTGGTTCCACGTCACTTGACTGAGGACGCTGCTCTCTCCAGCTCCCCTCCAGTGGCTCATACATGCTGCGGCAGGCTGAACAGTGGCCCCCAAGATTTCTGGGTCCTAATGCTTAGCACCTGTGAATATGGCAAAAGGGATTTTGCAGATATGATTAAGAATCTTCAGATGGGGAGATTATCCCAGTGGGCCCTGAAGGTCATCCCAAGTGTCCTTATAAGAGGGAGGTAGAGAGAGTACTGTAGAGGGCAAAGTGGTAATGAGACAAAGAGAGACGTTTGAAGATACTGCTAACATACTGGATTTGAAGCTGAGGAAGAGCCCATGAAATGAGAAATGCAAGGAATGCAGTTCTAGAACCTGGAAAAGACATCAAAAGGGATTCTCCCCTAGAAGGAATGTAGCCCTACAGACATTTTGGTTTCAGATCAGTGGAAACTATTTCAGACTTCTGACCGCCAGAATAAGTGTGTGATGTTTTAAGTCAAAGTCTGTGGTCATTTATTACAGCAAGAATAGGGAACAAAGACATGTGCCAAGGTGGAGGGAGTTATGGGTCTTTGTAAGTTTTTAAAAATGCCTTGTTGCTCACACCTGACTCTTTTGAACAAAAGGTCTGGAATTAAGGGATAATTGGAGAAAAGGAGTAGTCACAGTTACTGAAGCGTGACATCCATCACCATCTGTAGTTACTTTTTCTTGTGATGAGAACTTTTAAGATGTACTCTCTTAGCAGCTTTCATATATGCAATTCAATATTAACTGTGGTCCCCAAGCTGTCCCTCAGAATCTCTTCTTTGCAGGCTCTCTGAGCAGACCCTCTGCTGTCTTTCCAGCCAGCCCAGTCACCTCCACTCTGTGGAAGGAAAAGTTAACAAAACAACTAAGTAATACATTATGTTTAGTTTTGTTGGGAGAAAAGAACCATGGGATGGTTGCTTTACCCTGAGGTTTTGAGATGTTTAATTTTTTTTTCTCTAATTCAATGCACTTAAAAAAATTTTTTTTAAACAAAGATTTATTTATTTAATTTTTTGGTCGTGGTGGATATTTGTTACTGCGCTTGGGCTTTCTCTAGTGATTGCAGCCATGAAATTAAAAGACGCTTACTCCTTGGAAGGAAAGTTATGACCAACCTAGTTAGCATATTAAAAATCAGAGACGGCCAACAAAGGTCCGTCTAGTCAAGGCTATGGTTTTTCCTGTGGTCATGTATGGATGTGAGAGTTGGACTATGAAGAAAGCTGAACACCAAAGAATTGATGCTTTTGAATTGTGGTGTTGGAGAAGACTCTTGAGAGTCCCTTGGACTGCAAGGAGATCCAGCCAGTCCATTCTGAAGGAGATCAGTCTTGGGTATTCTTTGGAAGGAATGATGCTAAAGCTGAAACTCCAGTACTTTGGCCACCTCATGCGAAGAGCTGACTCACTGGAAAAGACTGTGATGCTGGGAGGGATTGGGGGCAGGAGGAGAAGGGGACGACAGAGGATGAGATGGCTGGATGGCATCACCGACTCAATGGACATGAGTCTGAGTGAACTCCGGGAGTTGGTGATGGACATGGAGGCCTGGCGTGCTGCGATCCATGGGGTCGAAAAGAGTTGGACACGACCGAGCGACTGAACTGAACTGAGTTGCTGCCAGTAGGGGCTACTCCTCACCGCAGTGCGCAGGCTTCTCACTGCAGTGGGTTCTCTTCCACAGGCTCTAGGTGCACGAGCGTCAGTAGTTGCGGCACACTGACCCTGCAGTCGTGGTGCTCGGGCTTAGTTGCTCCGCAGCATGTGAGGTCTTCCTGGATCAGGGACAGAACCAATGTCCCTTGCACTGCAAGGCAGATTCTTAACCACTGGACCATCAGGGAGGCCCTTTAAAAAAAAAAAAAAAAGGCAAGCTTGTGATAAGCCGCTCTCTTGGGGAGGCTGCTTGCCTCTTTTTGTTTATTTTGCTGCTGTGGGTCTTAGTTGTGGCATGCGGGATCTAGTTCCCTGACCAGGGATCAAACCCAGGCCCCCTGCATTGGGAGTTCAGAGACACAACCACTGGATCACAAGGGGAGGCCCTGCTCCTCACCCTACTTCTTTAGCATACACTTTTCCAAAGCATGTATAAGCAACTGATTCAATTTCAAAGTCATCTTTAAGTTTCACAATAACCACTGTTTTTAGTTTTCTAGTTATCTGAACAATGTTTCAAAAGCATTTGAAACAACAAAAAGACAGGAATTCTGTAAAGATTGAAATAGCAATGCAAACTAGCAAATTTAACATCAGTATAATCTTTTTTTTTTTCAGCCTTCAGTCCATCCGAGAAGGCTTATACTCCTGAGTAGCTGCCTACTATTTAAAAGAGATACATATTTCTGACGTCATTTTTCCTAAATGAGGCATGTGTAGAGAAGTGAAGTTCTTCCATAACCCTCTCACTTGACTGGGAGATTTGTCACTCACTGGGGATCAGAATGAGAGAGACTCTTTCTTATCTTCCCTTTGGCCAGAAGACCTCTCTCCCTGTAGGATTTCTCAGGTCCCTTCCTCTGAGGGCTGCTAGCCTTTTAACTTCTCTTCATCCAGGCTCCATTTAGGAGTGATTGCTTAATTCACATAAGTCACCCTTATCACAAAAAATCTCCTGGAATCTGCTGGTTCTGGGCACCAGTAGGCTCCACAGGGTCAAGATACAGGTCTCTACCTGTTCTCTGGGCTTTCCTTGTGGCTCAGATGGTAAAAAATCTGCCTGCAATGCGGGAGACCCAGGTTCGATCCCTGGGTTGGGAATATCCCTTGGAGAAAGAAATGGCAATCCTCTCCAGTATTCTTGCCTAAAGAAGTACATGAACAGAGGAGCCGAGCCTGGCAGGCTACAGTCCATGGGCTCTCAAAGGGTTGGACACGATTGATTGACTCTTAGGAAAAATGAGGTCAGAAATATATACCTCTTTTAAATAGTAGGCAGTTGCTCTGGAGTATAAGGCTTCTTAGCTGGACTGAAGGCTGGGGGGGGGGGGAAACGGTTATTCTGCTGTTAAATTTGCTAGTTTGCATTGCTATTTCAATCTTTACAGAATTCCTGTCTTTTTGTTGTTTCAAATGCTTTCAAAACATTGTTCAGATAACTATAAAACTAAAAACAGTGGTTAGGAGTGCTTTAGGAGGGATTGCTTAATTCACAGAAGTCACCCTTATCATCACAAAACATCTCCTGGGATCTGCTGGTTCTGGGCACCTAGAGGTCTCCACCTGTTCTCTGGGCTTCACTTGTGCTTCAGATGGTAAAGAATCTGCCTGCAATGCAGAAGACCCAGGTTCAATCCCTGGGTCGGGAAGATGGCTTGGAGAAGGAAATGGCAACCCACTCCAGTATTCTTGCCTAGGAAATCCCATGGACAGAGAAGCCTGGTTGGCTATAATCCATGGGGGTCACAAAGAGTTGGACACAACTGAAGCGAATCCACACCTGCTCTGTGTGAGGTCACACTTCGGGTGCAGTGCTGACACACACTGAAAGAGCCAGCTAGGTTGTAGGGGCAATGAGATGGGAGATGGGGTAAAGGCAGTGCACTCAACATGCTTGGGTGCAGGGGTGGGGAGAGGGCTGGAGTTGGCCAGGTTTGCCAAAGTTAAATTTGGTAAGACTGATGGAAGGTAGAGGGAAGTTGGGAGAGGTTAGAAAACGCTGGGGGTGTTAACAGAAAGAGGAAAGATATGCCGTATAGACAGAGTCTCTCAAGACCAGGCTCCACTGCAAAGCATTCATTCAAATATCATTTAGGTGCCCCTGTGTCAGGTACGGATTTGGTCACCGGTGTTACAGTGATGAAGGTCGCAGGGGGCCTTAGGTGGGCGTGAGTGAGGCATATGAAAGGAACAGACGTGAGGGCATGTGGCTGAAGCACGGGAACCAAGGAGCAGCAAAGTAGAGGCCATGCCCAGCTGGTCGGCAGGGCCCGAATCTTGCAGGGCCCTGCAGGCCGTGATTAGGGATTTGGGTTTTATTCTGAGCGCAGCAAAATGACGTTTCATTCATTCTGGAACAGCCGCAGGAACTAGGCGGCCTTATCCCAGTTTTACTGACGAGGACGATCAGGGTGGGGTTAGGTAATTTGTTCACGGTCAGTTGCAGGCGAAAAGGGGTTACAAACACCTGCCGGATCTCCCGGCCCCGGGCTCGCCCGAGCCTTCCCCGGTAAGGCCAAGTAGGAACAGCCCGGCGTGGCCCAGGGTCCGGGCAGGCGCACGCCTCGGCGACAACGCGCATGCGCCGCTGCCTACGGAAGCCGGGAAAGAGGGGGGCGGGGCCGACTCTGGCGGGCGCGGGGGAAATGGCGGCGACGGCGGCCGCGGCGAACGGGACTGGAGGGAGCAGCGGGATGGAGGTGGATGCTGCAGGTAACGGGCCGTGCGGGGGCGGCTTCTGGAGACTTCTTGGCGGGCCTGTCGAGGCCTTCCTAGAGTCCCGGGAGCAGTCGGGATGGCGAGTCGGCAGCGAGCTCCCTGGGTTAACTTGCGGGAGGGATGGATGGCCCGACTCTGCCGTCTCCCGTTCCCGGCTCCCGGGAGGAACGTGGGGCCTGGACTCTCACTCTCTCTTCCCCCTCCTTAGTCGTCCCCAGCGTGATGGCCTCCGGAGTGACTGGCAGCGTTTCAGTCGCTCTTCATCCCCTCGTCATTCTCAACATCTCAGACCATTGGATTCGCATGCGCTCGCAGGAGGGGCGGCCTATGCAGGGTGAGTGTTCGGCGTCATTCTCCAGCCTCCTCCCCCCAAATAGTGGTCCTTTCTCCTTCCTTTGCTGAAGCCAATTCCTCCTCCGCAAATCATTTCTCTAGTACTTGGTTCACGTGACCTCAGACCCTCAGGCTACTATTAGAGAAGTTTGAGGATTCCTTTAGTGTTAGTCGCTCAGTCTTGCCCGACTCTTTGTGACTCCATGGACTGTAGCCCGCCAGGCTCCTCTGTCCTTGGAATTCTCCAGGCAAGAATGCTGGAGTGGGTTGCCATTCCCTTCTCCAGGGGAATCTACCTTACCCAGGGATTGAACCCAGGTCTCTTTACCATCTGAGGCACCAGGAAAGTCCTGGAGGATTCCTCACCCTCACCTCTTATGTGTCCTTTTCTACTCCAGTGATTGGGGCTCTGATCGGGAAGCAGGAGGGCCGAAATATTGAGGTGATGAACTCCTTCGAACTGCTGTCCCACACCGTGGAAGAGAAGATTATCATTGACAAGGAATATTATTACACCAAGGAGGAGCAGTGTGAGAGGGGAAGAGACGTGGGGGAGACGAGTGGGAGTTGGGGAAAAAGAATGGGGAAGATGGAGAGGGTTGGGGAAAAAATAAACAGAGAAATAGGACCAGAGTAGAGGAATAATGAAGAGAGAGTAGCTGAAGAGACCTTAGAAAAAGAAGACATATGGGTTATTCCCTGCAAAGAGAGCAAGGAGTGAGAAAAGACACAAGAGATTAGTTGTTCTACGTGGAGCCAGGATGGGAAGGGGAGAAGCTGGTAAAAACACACCAGGAGTTTCAAATTAAAGAAGGATGATTTAAAGATATACTGTGTGTTCTGGCCCCTTTCTCTCCAGTTAAACAGGTATTCAAGGAGCTGGAGTTTCTGGGTTGGTATACCACAGGAGGGCCGCCTGACCCCTCCGACATTCACGTCCATAAGCAGGTATACACGTTCACACAGGTACATATTGGGGTGGAGACGAGAGGAATGAGGGGAAGGAAGATGGGCCCTGACACGCGTGTGCATTCTCCCTTCTTCCAGGTGTGCGAGATAATCGAGAGCCCTTTGTTTCTTAAGTTGAACCCTATGACCAAGCACACGGATGTGAGTAGTGACCCTGTGCCCACTTTGTCCTGCCTGTCACTCTGCCCCTGCTTTTACTGTATGACATCTCTGTTGAATCTCCTTTTTGCGGTTTACCATCTGTGAGACTTTAGTCATTTAACCTTTAAACTGCATTTTCCCCACATGTAAAAATGGGAATGAGTTCCCCTTCAGCAGGTCCTGGGAAGATTAGCTGAGGAAACGTAATGTGAAGGGCCAAGTCCAGTTTCAGTGCTTAGTATAGGTTCAGGCGTCTGATGTTTAGTAAGAGCTGTTCTCTCTTCTTCACAGCTTCCTGTCAGCGTTTTTGAGTCCGTCATAGATATAATCAATGGAGAGGTAGGTAATGCCCTACCCTTCAACCCACGCAGCCTGCCCCTGGGGTTTCCTGCTTTTGACTTTCTGTGCCCCATAGGCCACCATGCTGTTTGCTGAGCTGACCTACACTCTGGCCACAGAGGAGGCGGAACGCATTGGGGTGGACCATGTGGCCCGAATGACAGCAACAGGCAGTGGCGAGAACTCCACTGGTAAGGGTGGCTGCAGGGGCTTCCCTGGAAGTGGGGGGAGGCGTGGCCACACACCTTCTCAACCTCGGCCTGACCACCCCCCAGTGGCTGAACACCTCATCGCACAGCACAGCGCCATCAAGATGCTGCACAGCCGCGTCAAGCTCATCTTGGAGTACGTCAAGGCCTCTGAGGCAGGTAGGACAGGTTATCTCCCTGGTTCCTGAAGCACTTTCCCTCCCTTCTGGGGAAGTGACAGCATCCACATTGATGCCACTTCTTGCGCCTTCAGGAGAGGTCCCCTTTAACCACGAGATCCTGCGGGAGGCCTACGCTCTGTGTCACTGCCTCCCGGTGCTCAGCACAGACAAGTTCAAGACCGACTTCTACGATGTGAGTGCAAGGCCCAGGATGGGGAAGTGGGGCTCCCGTGCTCTTCTGCATGCAGGATATGACTGGCTTCTGTCCCTTCACAGCAATGCAACGATGTGGGGCTCATGGCCTACCTTGGCACCATCACCAAGACGTGCAACACCATGAACCAGTTTGTGAACAAGTTCAATGTCCTCTATGACCGACAAGGCATCGGCAGGCGGATGCGGGGGCTCTTTTTCTGACAAGAGGGTACTTGACGTACAGGGGTCAGACAGCTGTCAAGGGGAGGGGTGCTACACTCCCTTGAGAGAAACCTGTCACTAATAAAAGGGGAGCAGCCCCCCAGCACCCCTTCTAGTGGCTCTGTTCTCTCCTGTGGGCACCGTGGATGGCTGAGGGAGAGGGGTTTGTTACTGCAGCATCTAGCGCTCATGAAGATGAAATACCTGCCTGAAGCTCAGGAGGCAGAAGTACTGGTGTCCACACTTTGAGACTAACTGGAGGAGGGTGGGAGAGGAGACCAGTGCAGTCTGGTATCGGTGCCTTGCAGGCAGAGCAGGAAGTCCCCTCAGATTTACTGAATGGCTGGAATAAGGTAAGCATAAAGGGAAAAGACAAGAATCCAGAAAACTCAAAATCCTGTTTTAACAGAAGCAGCAAATGGACACACGCTTTATTAGGAAAAAAGAATAAGTAAAACAAGTGCAGCTTGGGCAAAAAAGGGGACTTTCCTTTTCCCTCAAGAGCATTGGCAAACCATCAAAGGAAGCGGAGTAGGGCAATATGCAAAGCAGATCCAGGGTCCAGGCAACTGGACTCACACAAAAGTGATCCGTGTCCGGGCAGTGTTGACCTGCCAGACGTTGAGCTCCTCATACTCGTCCAGGGCCGCCTGGAACTGAGCAGGTGTGAAGCCACGGGAGATGCAGCGCTGCTCCGCCTCGGAAAACCGGACACTTTGGCCCTCTGAGACCAACTCACGGACGGTGGCAAATATCACATCTGCTGGTCTCTGGGTCCTGGATGGACAAGCGTAGTGTGTGGTCAGGGTTAGAACTTTGAGGCCAACACCACAGACCCAGGGGTGCAGAAGCTGCAGGATGAGTTTCCTGCTCAAGACAGTCAAGGTGCCCCCTGCCACCCTCTGCTAAGCCACTCACCTAGCTGTCTGCCCCTTGTCACCCAGCAGGGAGTCCTTGGACATCTCCATCAGCCGTATGGCTTCATTCACATCTTCCTTCTCCACGGTGTCCACCATTCGTAGACGTGCCTAAGGGGAAGGTAGGGAGAGATGGGCACAGAAGGAGGGGGTGGAACAAAGTCAGGGAGGCCCCCCACCCTGCTCCAGCTTTAAGGCTGGGCACCTGAGTGTTGCTACTCACAAAGGAGTAGCGGCCCCCTCCCCGCCCACCAGGCATCCGCAGTGTGGGGCCGGCACTGTCAGACCGAGACAAGTGCAATGCCCGGGGCAGCGTCCAGCAATTGCCCAAGTCTCCGCCTCTCAACACTGGCCAGTCCCGGTGTGCAGCTGTCCTGTGAGGCAGACCAGTCCCTTCTGAATTCCACGAGATGGAGCTTGGGGCGCTCAGCCGAGAAGGCGACTGGCAGGGGTAGTGTCCCTGGGGCTCGGGAAGTGCTGGCTCAGCAGTAGGTCAGGTGATCACACTACCTGCACGAACAGCACTTTGGAGCCCCCAGGACGATGGTCCAAGGCGTGAGGACAGAAGTGAAGCTTCCCGACACCGGCGCGAGGTTACCCCACCCGCCCCTCAGCAAGATCTGAGACGCGGAGAAGCCTCTCCTGGGACGCTGGGCATGCCGTGCGGGAGCAGCAAGTGCCCACAGTGCGGTAGCACACAGGACCACTATCTGCACTGTCAGCACTTTAGCCCCGGCAGGGCCAGAGCAGGGGGAGGCGGCAGCGCGCGCAGGCTGCCAGCAGAGCCCAAGCGGACCATCCTCCAGCACACAGACTGGCACTCACCAGAGCGGTGGACAGTCGCAGGATAGCCAACAGAGTCCGGGCCGAAGTGTAGGTGGCGTCCTTACTGGCCCAAGCCTCGCGCCTCATCTCCACGTACGCTGCTGTGATGTAGTCGGCCAGAGACTCTGGCACCGCGGGCTGCTTCTCCCTGCACATAGCTATGTACCGCCTGTGGGAAAGCAGAAGAGCTGGAGAGCGTATTTGTTCTGCATTAAGAGTTGGAAAACGGGGAGTAAAGAAACGAGGGGAGGGCGCTCTAAAGTAGGAAACAGCAATTGGTGGATGATTAGGCTTAAGTATGCTACATTTGGAAAATCCATCAACATTTCAAGTTATCCCCAACTTTTTTTTTAAAACGAAAATGGCCTTTGCACGATTGAGACAAATCCACCTGTCTTAAGAAATGGTTCTGTTAATTCGTGAGAACAGCTAAAAGGGAAAAACAACATTAGGAATCCCTGGGAGTCCCTGGACCGACTCCTTGGACAGAGCAGTGCTGTCAGGCACCCACGCAGCAAAAGCCAGCTTTGCCAATATCTGTACCTGAGTTAGTAACCCTGACACTTCGGCTGGAGGTGTGTGAAGGCAGGTTCTCCACCATGGTCTCCTATGGCCAGCCCGGGGGAACCAAGACTCACTGTTCTCAGACCCAGGATGCCAGGAGGAGGAGGGGTGAACGCTTTTCAAGAGAAGCACACAGAGGCCAAGACGCCCGGGGGAGTGTACCAGCCCTGTCCGGCTCTCCTACCTCATCAGTTTCATGTCCAAAGGCTCAAACTGGGCAGGGGGCTGCCGGCTGTGCTGGTGCACGTAGGTGATGTGCTGGGCCAACCTGGGAGGAGGGGAGGCAACAGGAGCGCTGTATCTTGGTGCCCCCTCAGTGCTCCACCCCACAGCCTGGTCAGTCAAGGATTGTCGGCACTTCAACCCTGACCCCCTCTGAGAACTGTGGAGCAACCCCTGCTGTTTCAGGGGAAGGCTCTGGTGTTTCCCTAAGACGACAGTAACGATTTCCCAGTTTCTCCTCCCTGCACAGAGAAGGCTACAGGGGGCGTCTCCCCGAGTGCAGAGCTGCAGTCACCTCAGGTCATTGTCTCGGTCGGGCCGGTCCTGGATCAGCCAGAGGAGGTCAAATCGGGAAAGCAATGCCGCAGGAAGCTGTATATTTTGTTCCAGGCTGCGGCGAGGGTTGTAGCGTCCATAGGCAGGGTTGGCGGCAGCCAGGATGGAGCAGCGGGCGTTGAGCGTTGTGAGAATGCCCGCCTTGGCAATGGAGATGGTTTGCTGCTCCATGACCTCGTGGATGGCCGTGCGGTCAGCCTCCGCCATCTTGTCAAACTCGTCAATGCAGCACACTCCCTGGTCGGCCAGCACCAGGGCCCCGCCCTCCAAGGTCAGCTCGCCACTCACAGAGTCTCTCAGCACAGCTGCCGTGAGGCCCACCCCGGAGGAGCCACGGCCTGTCGTGTACTGGCCTGCACAGAAGGGTCAGGAAGACAGACATGCACAGGCCTGTTTAGGACGACAGCAGGGCAGAGGGAACGGGGCCATGAGGCGAGGCCTGTGCTGAACTGCTCTACTGATCCAGCCGGGCCGTCCCGAGGCAGCGGCAGGTCTGGGGGCGATGACACCAACACCCATCTCCACCCCCTGGCCCTCCCACAGCGGAAGCCTGCTGGTCCTCCTAAGTTTGCCTCTCCCAGGATCCGATACTCACTGCGGGGGGCCAGGCGGTCAATGTAAGACAGGAGCTGAGACTTGGCCACACCAGGGTCCCCCATCAGGCAGATGTTGATGTTGCCTGGAGGAAGGGAAGGAAGCCCCTGAGTGACTGTTCCCTCGATGCAGGTTGTCTGCACACAGAGAAAAAGACTATTGAGGTCTGCCTGCCCTGTTTCTAATCCCACCCTGTGCCCATGAAATCGAGATGCTGGCTTTTATTCTGTGACCGATGTGACCCTAGTCCGGCATCCTTTCTTCCCCGATGCCTCCACTCACCCCTGATTTTCATGCCTCGAGGAGACTGGTCTACCCCTCCCACCAGCAGGAGCAGCAGCGCCTTCTTCACGTCTTCGTGCCCATATATCTCTGGGGCGATGGAGGCTGCCAGCTTCTCATAGAAATCCTCCTCTGTGGGAAAGCAAAGACTCAAGAGTGTTTTTCCAGGGGAAAGAAGTGCTTGGGATAAATTTGCATTTATCTTCCCGCCGACCCCTCACCTGCGATTTGCCTCAGCTCCTCCCTGGTCAGCTCTCCAGCCCCAGACTCATCCTCCTCACTCTTACTCATCTTCACAATCCGATGAGCTTCCAGATAAGTTTCCGAGAGTAAACCCTTGGGCAGGAAAACGCCAGGGCATGAATGAAGTTCTCTACTTGCCCACCCAACACGATGCCCTCTGGAGTTCCTGACAAACCCTTTAGTTCTGTTCTGCCTGGTGTTCTGTTATTGAAACTTCTTTCTATGGGGCTGGTAAAAGGGAGAGGATAAACTTCCTTTCTCACCTGGACCATCTGTCGGAACCCAGTGCGCAGGATTGGCAGGAAGATGCCGGTAACGCTGACGTGGTCCCCAGGCTGGGCAATCCTTGTGTTCTCTCCTTCCACCAGCACCGTGATGCTGCGAGGGATGTTTCCCACGGGCACTTGGTCGCTCTGGGGGAGAAGGGCACTTGAGGCCGGAGGACTAACCTCCCCTTCTGCGCACACCACTCGGCCACTCCCTGGCCCCACACAAACCGACAGAGGGAAGCTGAGCTCTCCTTTACCACATCCCAGCTCAGTCAGAAAGTTCCAGAGAAGCCTGCCTCCTACTCTCTGCAACTTCTCTGCCTCAGCTCCTCTCTGTTCTACTTTCTTCCCTCTACTTCACGAGTGACTACCGGAGTTGAGTGAACTCCCAACCTCAAACTTCCCTGGGCCCTGGACCTCATATCCCAAACTCACATGTTCCTGCATCTTCATCTCCTGGAATTTGATAAATTTGGAGCCACGAGTCTGGAGGTACAGTCGGCCTCCTGAGCGGTTGGTCTGGCACTCCTGGCTCGGGCACATGATCAGAGGCATGAAAGTAGGAGACTGGATCTAGAGTGAAAAAGGAAGCACCAAAGGAAGTCATAAGGAAAGGAGCACCTCAGTCCCTGGAATCACGTCCCTCCTTCGGCAGAGATGATGAAACTTTTGAGAATGTCTTAAGCCGTGCTAGGTACACGTTGACAGACACAAAGAGAACAGACTGGATGGAAAGACCACGCCGTAGTAGAAAGAAACCGAAAATGACCACACAGGCGTGTTTTACAGTAAACAGAAAAAACACCAGATAAACATCAGTAGACAAAATTTATTTTTGCAGAATTAAGCATGCTCCCGTCCTCTGCTCCGTACATACCGGCTGGTAGGTTTCTGCCCCGCACTGGTCGCAGGTGTAAGTGGCCACCACCATTCTTGGTTTGACCTCAGAGACGCGAGTGACAATTCCACGCACTGTTACTAGTTTCCCCACAGAGTCAGCCCGTACTTCCCGGATCACACGAGGCTTGTTACTGCTGGGGCCTTGAAAATACAGCTCACTAAGGGAGAAAGTGGTCATTCGCAAGGGTCTGGGGATCTGAACCCCGCGCCTATCCCCACCGTGGCCACTCACAATCTGCGCATGAGCTCAGGAGGGTACTGGTTTTGAGGGCTTCGGGCTGCCCCCGGGTCGCGGCTCCGCTGCTCCATCATTAGCCGGTGCTCAATGTAAACATCCAGGACGTCTTTATTTACTACCTAAACGAAAAGAAAGGAAAACAAGAAAAGTGAGCGGCAGGATGGTAAAAGGAAAGAACGTAAGAGTGCCAGGCAGAAACCACTGACCCCTTTGGGTCAGCTCGGACAGCATCAGTACCCAGGAAGATTTTCGACACAAACCTAAGTTGTGTGCCCTGCATTTTCCTCACCTCCCTCTCCTTGTATTGAGGCAGCAGCTCTTGAACAGCATCAGCAAAGAGCCTGGCATAGCGCTTGGTGTTCTCACAAATTGAGTCCACCAGCTCAGGGTCATCCTCAGCAATGTCGTCTAGGTCTACGTACATGGCCACTTGCTCCCGATGAGCCAGTTGAACCTGGTGTGGGGAAGAGAAAGCAACGGAGCCAAGTTTATCTTACTAGTGTTCACAAGCAAAAATTGGTCACTACCAGCTCAGCACACAGGATCCAGGCTCCACAAGGGAGAAAGCTGTGTATCACTACATTTGCAATAATTAAGGTGTTTTCAGGGATTGAGGGAGCTGAAACTGAGTGCTGTTGAGTCTCACATCGCTTTCTCCCAGGTGGCACAGTGGCAAAGAATTCGCCCGCCAGTGCAGGAGACACAAGAGATATGGGTTTAATCCCTGGGTCGGGAAGAGTCCCTGGGGAAGGATACGGCAACCTGCTCCAATATTCTTGCCTGGAAAATTCCCTGGACAGAAGAGCCTGGTAGGCTATAGTCACAGGGTCGCAAAGAATTAGACTGAGCACAGACGCAGCATACACTGAGTGATACACAAGTTATCAGGTATGGTGCTAAACTCACCACTTTCAGAAAAACATACCTGCTAAAATAAGCCAGGCCTTATAGTTCAAGTCACCACCCCTTCCCTCTACCTAACCTTAGACTCACCAACTGGTTCCCATACTTGAACTGCTTCTTGCCAGATTCGTCATCCTGGTAGAACTCTTGTAGGAACTTCTTCACTTTGTCTGTAAGGAAGAATAAAGCCGTAAGGACGGACTTTTCTTCATATACCTTACTGCAAACCCTTCATAGAGATCTAAAAAACTTACTTTTACTTAAAGTTAAATCTCTCAACAAATTAAATGAACATTTAAATAGGCGTACATAATTCTCCCCAACAGAGCAAAACTCCTTTTTGCAAGTCTGTTTTGACCTAAGGAAGAATAAGTGACCCCTAGCAGTTTAGAGTATTACCCAATACGCTCCCCCCCAGGGGAATTCCTCTCTGCCTTAATTAGAAATCTCAGTACCCTTTTCTAAGGGCCTTCCACACCCGGCAACACACTCAAGTCTCACGGTTCTCAGCTTTCCTTCTACGTGCTTTATTCCCTCTTTCTTTCGGTCCCTTAAATTGTTGCTCTCCAGGGGATCTCCGCCACCAGGCCCGTCCTCCGCCCCACCCCCTCTCCCGCCACTGCTTCCGCTCTTAGTAAACAAAGAAGCACATGGGCCCAGATGCCGCCGCCTCACAGCCCGGGATTCCTCCGCCCGAGGCGGGAGCCCGTCCGGCGATTGGCCGCCTGGTCGAGGGCCACCCTGCCCCACCCCACCACTTTATCCCTCGGCCACCGCAGAAACCCCTCCAATTCCAGGCACGCCCCCACCTTCGGTCGCTCTCTCCGAGGCCACGGCGCGGAAGGACACTGTTTACACACGACACTCCCTCCAGTAGCGTCGCGCAACTTCCGCCCGCCTCCACTTCCGCTAGGAGGTGGACCTAATGCGGCCCAATCCCCGCGCGCAGCGGCCCGGGACCGCCCGCCCCACCCCACCCCGGGCTTCGGCGCGTCGGGGGTCGCTGGGAGTGCCTAAGCGCGCGGAGAAAAGCGGGACTGGGGGATTGCTGGTTAGATAAGCCCCTGAGGGCCTGCTCTCTCCTAGACGCGACCCTTCCCTCTGGAGCTTCTAGCTCGGGTGTCCGCAGCGCCCCCCGCCCCGCCCCCCCCGACTCTCACTCTTTTCCTGGACACGATCACTAGCTCTCCCCCGGCCTCGGCGGCCCGTGCACCCCAGGCACCGTGCGCCTCTACTCCGCCACCTCCCTACCCTGCCTCCGGCCTCGTGCGCCGAGAGCCCGGGACTCCAGCCCACACCAACAGGTGCCCAGGAAGCTTCCCGCGCAGAACGCCCCTCCTACACTCGCAGACCCTCACCTTTCTCGAGCACGTAGTCCTTAAGTGCCATTGCTGCCGAGGACCGTACGGCAGCAATTGGCGGGCTCTGAGCTCTCACTCCCCGTACAGCAAAAAAACGTCCGCGCGGCGGACTGCGGCCGACCAACCGAAATTGGCGCGAAACGTCGCCCCCCACGTGACCAGCGGCGCCGCTTGCGGGCCAATCGGAGAGGATTGCCCTTCGTCCCTCCCTCTTGCCGCGGGCCCCAGCCTCGGCCAATCAACGGGCGAACCTGGGCTGAGTGACGGGGAAGAGGCGCGGGTGTTTGGAGGGAAGGGCTGGGCGAGGCGGGGCGCGCGCCGGGTTTCCCGCGGTCGGAGGAGAATCGCTCTTAAAGGGCCAGCCTACTCGCGTCCTTTTGTTCCGGGGCCGCAGGGCGGGGCAGGCCCAACGTTTGCTGTCTCCTAGTCTATTCTCCAGAACGGCCATGATTTCCCAGTTCTTCATTCTGTCTTCCAAGGGGGACCCGCTCATCTACAAGGACTGTATCCTTGGCCAGCGGGGCGGGGGGAGAACGGCTGAGTGGGACTAGGGCCCCAGTGCCAGCGAGTGTCGCCAGCTCCTTAGCTTTCCTTCCACTCGGTCAGTCCGCGGAGACAGCGGCGGCCGGGATGTGGCCGAGCTCTTCTACCGGAAGCTGACGGGACTGCCTGGAGACGAGTCTCCGGTTGTCATGGTAACTACTGGCGGGAGTGGGGGTGGGGTGGTGGGTATGCGGTTGGTGGTCTGGGGTTGGGAGGCGCCTCCTCCCGGGACGTTCTCTAAGAGCTCATACGGAGGGTGGAAGGGGGTACATTCCTCTAAATAGTATTAATGGCGGTTTACTGATCGCTAACCGCGCCAGGCACAGCTCTTCACACGTCTCAATCCTCAGCCACTTTGGAGTAGGTACTATTACTAACTTCATTTACGCATTAGGAAGCTGGGCCCCTTGGGGAGGTTTCATATGTGGCCTAAAGTCACGCTGCTAGTAAGTAAGGAAATAAGGATACTAGCCTCAGTCTCATGGTCAGAAATCACTGCAGCTCTCTTCCTAACGTTTTTCTCCTTGCCTCTGCCTCAGCACCACGATGATCGTCACTTTATTCACATCAGACACAGCGGTCTCTACTTGGTGGCCACTACTTCAGAAAACATTTCTCCCTTCAGTCTCTTGGAGCTGCTCTCCCGGTGAGGAGGGCAGGGCTGGGCACCCGGGTGCAGGGGTCAGGGAGTCAGAGAGGAAGGAGTTATGCACCCTCTGTCCGGGTTTTCGCAGGCTGGCCACTCTTCTGGGTGATTACTGTGGCTCCCTAGGGGAGGCGACCATCTCTCGCAACGTGGCTCTGGTCTATGAACTCCTGGATGAAGTGCTGGTGAGGTGCCTCCCTGTCCCCGGTTCCCTGAAGATACAGCATTCATTTTCACCCCTTCCAGCACCAACTACCCAAAAAGCATCTTTCCTCTGCCCCTAGGACTATGGCTACGTACAGACCACATCCACGGAGGTGCTGAGGAACTTCATCCAGACAGAGGCTGTGGTCAGCAAACCCTTCAGCCTCTTTGATCTCAGCAGCGTTGGCTTGGTCAGTCCGGGAACAGAGGAGGCCAGGATTGAGGAGGGTTAGTGGGAAGCATCAGCCATGAGGATTGATTGATTTGGGTGCTTTCAGTTTGGGGCCGAGACACAACAGAGCAAAGTGGCCCCCAGCAGTGCAGCCAGCCGGCCCGTCCTGTCCAGTCGCTCTGACCAGGTGAGGGAGGGGCTGTTGGGTTCACATCCTCTGGTTTTTGAGTCCCCAGAGCGCAAGATCCTGGCATATCTTTCCCCCTTCTCTAGACATGGAGGATCCCTTTTCTTAGCCCTGTGCCCGCATCCTGGGGCCCCAGCCTCCACTGTTCTGTCCTTTCTGCCTGTCCACGTTAGAAAACAGACCGACCAACCTCCAATCACCAGACCCCCTCTCTTTCCTTAGAGCCAAAAGAATGAAGTGTTTTTGGACGTGGTCGAGAGATTATCCGTACTGATAGCCTCTAACGTAAGTTTGGGCCCCCAGCCCTGCGGCTGAGGATGGTGGCACCTGGGGATTGCTGGGCATTGACCTCCCGCTGCTCTCAGGGCTCGCTGCTCAAGGTGGACGTGCAGGGAGAGATCCGGCTCAAGAGCTTTCTGCCTAGCGGCTCAGGTGAGCAGCGTGCGGGGTGCACCGGGTTGGGGTGTGGGAATGGCTCCTTAATGGCAGGTATGGTAGTATGGTGGCTTCTTCTGATACTCTTGTCTGACAGAAATGCGCATCGGCTTGACCGAGGAGTTTTGTGTGGGGAAATCCGAACTGAGAGGTGAGGAGAAAGCGGGTCTTTTTCTTCTAGGTAGAGGTCACTGTCCTAGGTTTCATCTGGGGAAGTTAGATGGATCCCCACCCCCTCCCAAAACACAGATCAGCAGAGGGGGTCTTTCTCTCTTTCCAGGCTATGGGCCGGGAATTCGGGTGGATGAGGTCTCCTTTCACAGTTCGGTGTACCTGGATGAGTTTGAATCTCATCGGATCCTCCGTCTGCAGCCCCCTCAGGGTGAGGTCAGGACCGGGCTGGCCTAGCACATTCCATCTACTGAGGGGGAGGGAGGCCATTCAGGTGTAAGGAGACCAAACTCACCTCTGTTCCTCTCTGGTCTCAGCTGACTGTGATGAGGTACCAACTCTCAGATGACCTCCCTTCCCCGCTCCCCTTCCGGCTCTTTCCCTCTGTGCAGTGGGACCGAGGCTCAGGCAGGTGAGACCATTTCCCCTCTCTAGAACTTCTCTGGACCCCAAGCTGATGTATGTATGTACGTGTGTGTACCTATATATCTGTATGTATGTATGTAATTCCCAGGTTGATCTTGGAGTGTGTGGTGGTGACATTGGCTCCAAGTTGGAATAGGCACCCTCACCCACAGGCGGGCCCAGCTCCGTGCATGTAATGGCTCATGGAGTTGGGTGGATCTCAGTTCTTCTCTTTCCTTCTTGGGGCAAAAGCCACAGCCACACATGGGGGCCCTGCCTGGGGATAGGGCCTGAGTAACAGTATTGTACCCCCTCACGCAGGCTCCAGGTTTATCTGAAGTTACGTTGTGACCTGCCCCCAAAGAGGTGAGTGGGGGGAGCCCAGCCTAGTCCAGCTATGGAGGGTAGGAGACAAGGCCCAGGTAGCTGCTCTTTCCACCCCCAGGTGCGGCCGGCAGCCTCAGAATCCAGGGGAGAGCCTGGAGTTTGGGAAGGGGGTGGGGGGCGCTTGTGCGCAAGTCCAGTGGTGACATTAATGAAGATGGGATGTGGCTTTCCTGGGACTGACTGCTCCCTTCTCCCTTGCAGCCAGGCTCTGAACGTCAGGCTGCATCTTCCCCTGCCTCGAGGGGTGGTCAGGTAAGCGCGTGTGCACTGCGGGCCTGTGGGCAGTCGCACTAGCTTCTCGGGAAAACGGACAGCGCTGGGGTGGGAGCTGTGGGGCAGGGGCTGAGCCCAACCCTTTCCTCTCCCAACTCTAGCCTATCTCAGGAGCTGAGCAGCCCAGAGCAGAAGGCAGAACTGGGGGAGGGAGCCCTTCGCTGGGACCTGCCTCGAGTGCAAGGAGGCTCTCAGCTTTCAGGCCTTTTCCAGGTACCAGCTGCTGATTCTCGAAGGCCCTATCCCCGCCTCCATCTCCAGCCCTGACCCATGCCTCCTCACGCAGGCGGTCAGTGTGGTCAGCTTCCTGGCCCCTTGGCTCTCTTGCCCGCCCTCCTCTCGGGGCCTTCAGCACCCTTCCCTGCCTCTCCCCCTCACAGATGGACGTCCCAGGCCTCCCTGGGCCTCCTGGCCAAGGCCCTTCCGCCTCAGCTCCTCTGGGGCTGGGCCCCGCCAGCCTCTCCTTCGAACTTCCCCGGCACACGTGCTCCGGCCTCCAGGTCCGCTTCCTCAGGCTGGCATTCAGACCCTGCGGCAACGCCAACCCCCACAAGTGGGTGCGACACCTCAGCCACAGCGACGCCTACGTCATTCGGATCTGAGGCTCCCAAACGAGGACACGGGAGGCAGAGGTGGCGGTCAGGGCATCAGAGAAGGACGAAGTTTTCTCTCCTAGTGTCCTGGCCTGGGGCTGGGGCTGGAAGAGTCCTGAGTCCTCGAGACCAGGGAGCTCGACAAGTTAGACTCTCCTGTGGGACCTGACCCAGGGAGGACTGAAGTGGATCACAACTTAAAAATCAAACTTTTATTCTGAGCAACTGGCTGTACAATATCTAAAGAGAAAGTCACATGGGGGGAAGCTGGCTACTACCTCCTTCCACCCAGCATGTGTGTGTCTGTGTGTGTGGGAGAGAGAGAGAGAGAGAATCCAGGGAGAAGGTCAGCATCAGGGTGCGGGAGGAGGGGAGCCGGTCCCGGGGGGCTGCGAGCCATTAGCCTTTGGAGTCCCTGGAGCAGGAGGGGGGCTCTCCCCAGCTTCCGGTTTCCCCCCACAGAGGGCGCTGCCCCCAAGTGGGGAGGGGGCTGAGGATGGGGTAGGGACAGGAGAAGGATGGGAGGCCGGGCCTCCTTTGCCCTCCCCCGTGGGCGGCAGAGACACCACGATGTACTTCTGGACACTGCCAGGACCAGCGGGGGCGGTGCTGGGGGGCGCGGTGGTGGCGGTGGAGACCAGCTTGACGATGGGCTGCACGCTGGGGACGGTGGTGGTGACGGGAGAGGTCGTGGTGGAACCGGAGCCCGGGGCTGAGGTGCTGAGGGACAGGACCTGGGCCGGAAGGAAGGCAGTGCTGATGGCCTGCACTCGCCCCACACCCCAGGCTGGGGGATGCCTCCTGTGCTTCAACCTGGGCCCCAGCATCCCCAGTCCCACGCGGGGTACCTGCTGGGTGGATGAGGCGCTGGAGGACGAGGACATAACAATAAACTTGGTTGGCGGCGGGGACGGCTGTGGGGGGGCAGCAGCTCGCGTAGACACCAGCGTCTGGACAGGCAATGCGATGGAGCCGGGGACCTTCAGCAAGCCGGGGGTCCGAGGGCCAGGTTGGGGGGCCTGTGACAGGGTCAGCGTGGGCCGGGGCTGTAGAAAGCAGCAGCAGGAAGAAAACATCACCATCTGTGTTTACCAGCTCCCCCAAGATGGCTGACTTAGGCGGCCCCATGTCTCACAGAAATCAGGGTGCGCCCCCCAGCATGTGGTATCTGTGAGCCCCACTGGGATGGGAACCACCCCCCGAGTTTTCCTTCCTTTCACCCTCCCCTCCCTCTCCACTTGCTCCCCCTTCCTCCCCGAGCCTGCACTGACCTGAGTGATGGTCAGGGTGGTCCTGTTGACCTGCTGAGCCTGCAGTGCAGCCTGAGCCCGGGCCTTGACCACATGCGAGCAGAGGAGGGGCCCAAGGGACCCAAATTCTGCCCGATAGGCGTCCTGATTGTCGGGCGGCGGGCGCAGCTTTGCCAGGACAGGGGCACAGTGTTTCTATAGAGAGAAGGCAAAGATCCACCAGGTCGAGGGAGGGCTGGGACGCTGAGAATCCGGACAGGGAAGGGGTGACAAAGGAGGTCATCCATTGTTTCAGTGCATGCCTGCTGGAGGCCAGGCTGTGCTCGCTGGCTTATCGGTGTGTAAGGAATGCGGAGGTTTTTCCTCGTAGAGAACACAGGCACCAGCTGGCTGAGTGGACAGCTCGCTGAGTGATTACAGTGGTCACATCTAAGGGCCAGCCAGTCCACAGGGCGTGTGCCTTGCAGAAGCATCAGAGGCAGGTCAGGCTTGAAAGTCACAGGCTGAGTTTAGACTCCTTATTTCTTACTCAGTGTCTTACACAGTGCCAGCTATTAACAGTATTGGACTCAGGTGTGCTCTGCATATGAGGCGAAGAGGGGATAAGTGAATGGAAGACGCTCTATGCTTCCTAAACACTGTCCTGTGTGTGTGTGTGGCGGGGGAAGAGGGGGCATCAGTGGGAAGAAGGGGGAGGGCGGGGCTGTCACCAGGAGGAGGCTCTGCACATGGTCAGCCCCGATGCGGTCAATGTTGCTCAGCACTGGGCCATCCAGAACCCCACGGATCCGCTCCCCTTCCTGCTGCAGCCGCGGCAGAATCAGTGTCTTAATCACCTGTTAGTAAAGGAAGGGAGAAGCCAGGGTCTGGGGGTCACCACAGGGTCTCCCAGGTCGGGAGGCTGTTGCCCACTCTGACCTCCCGATCCCTCCCCTCCCCAGGGCTCCCCTGCCAGGGCCTAACATCGTGTCCCAGCTCTGCCAGGCCTGCGATGGAGCCGTAGCGCGTTGTCCACGGGGTCTTCTCGTCCACCCAACTCTGTAAGGGGATGGAAAATAAACCCAAATGAAGGGGTGTGAAAAGCTAATTGGTAAGGACTCGAGTCTCATATACTCACTTCTTTATAAGTCATTTAAGACACAACAGCTCTTTCCCGACCACTCCCTCCTCCCCAAAGTAGCTGCTATTCTGACCTCAGAGATTAGTTTGTTTTAATTCTCTGGCAGCACTGTGCAGCATGTGGGCTCTTAGTTCCCTGACCAGGCATCGAACCCTCACCCTCTGCATTGGAAGCATGGAGTCTTAACCACTGGGCCACCAGGGAAGTCCCACAGTAATTAGTTTTTGTTTTTGAACTTTAAAGTGGAATCCCACAATTAGAAAAAAAGACACTGTGGATCTGGCCCAAGTCCAGTCCGCACCTCTCTGCCGCTGGTTTTCAGTGTCACTTCCTGAAGCCACACTGGCGCGGGCGTGGTACTCACGGTTGTGGTGACAACCCAGCCAGTGATGGAAAGGGCTCACCTTGGTGAAGGTCTTGGTGATGCGGGACTGGATGTTGTTCGTGGTTGTGCTGAAGTGCTTGCAGATCTGGGCCACCAGGCGGGCGGCAAAGTCCCGCAGCGCCCAGTGATTGTCCACATCTGGCCGCAGGCACAGCTGCCTGCTCACGATGCAGGTCATCACAGCCGGGATCAACTCGTGCACCTGGGGGAGAAGCCCCGCGTCAGCTGTGACAGACGGTCCCCGAGCCCGGACGAGAGGCGGGCCAGCAGGTCCACTCACGTATTTCTCTAGGTACAGGGTAGGGTTGTCCATCAGCGCCTTCACCATGCGCATCAGGTAGATGAGCAGGGCCAGGTTGTTCTGCACCACATTCACACGCACCTGGGGTGGGGAGGGAGCAGGGATGGGGCCGCGGGGACCCTCCATGAGCCTCCTCTGCTGCCCGCCCACCCCTGGAACCCCATTCCGTCCTCCGGTGGCCTCTCACCCCCTCTGAGATGAAGGTGCTGAAGCGTGGCAGCATTTGGTAGAGACCTGGGTCTGTGGCAATGCTCTGCAGAGCCTCCTGTGGGGGGAGGGGAACGAGTGAAGCGGGGTGAACCCCGGGGCCAAGGAGGGGCGAAGGCAGGACACGCAGTGGGGCCTCACCGCTCTCTTGGCCTCGCAGGAGCCCACGCAGGCCTCGGTGATCTCCTTGTAGTACAGCTGCTGCTCCACTGACAACTCGTGGATGCTTCGGGGCTTCAGTCGCAGAGGCGCCCCCTCCAGCAGGGCTGGCGCCTTCTTCTCTTTTCCTGTGTGAGTCAGGAAGCCAGGTTTAGGCAGGAAAGCTCCTGAGGAGGCCTGCGCACTAGGCAAACCTCTAGCCTCACCTCCCCCACCTAGGGAGACCAGCTTCTTAGCTGTTTGTGGGGCTCACTGGCCAGAGCTCACACCCTCTGCCCTGACCTCACACACATGACCATCTGGCTTTGGGCAAGAGGCCTGGCCCAGCAGTACTGACCTTTGCCGTCAGCTGGAGCAGCCCCCTGACCTTTGCCTTTCAAGGGGCCGTCTTCCTCCTGGCCTGGCTTGGCTGACTTCAGGGGTTCTGTGGCCTCAGCCTTCTGCTGCTCCTTGGGAGCTGGCGGGAAAGGAAAGCAGTTGGGAGAAGTGGAGGGGGGAGGGAAAGGGGTGGATGCTGGGCATGGAGGTTACCTGGGGGTGGGTTCTCTGGAATCGCAGGCTGGCAGCCTTCGATGCTTAACCAGTGAGCTGCGAGGAAGAAAGGTGTCCAGGTGAACCACTGGGTGGGGACATCAGGAAGTCACTCCACTCGAACGGATGTTTTCCTTCATGTTCCCCATTAGGGGTCTCACACGGAGGGCTCCTTCACCAGTGCCCTTGCTCACACCCACACATGGCCCTTTCCCTCCTCCCTGCCCTTGTTCTCCCCTCCCCCGACCTTTGAGGCAGACGTCCAGGGGCACCCGGGGCAGAGGGGTGTTGATGATATCGCTCAGGTCAACCTCCTTCTCCTCGTAGAAGTAAAGCTCCCGGCCGCCACCAGAGGCAAAACGGAAAGGAATGAATTCTTGAGCGTGGAAGCCATACAGTGGCTACAACAGGAGGGAGAGAGACCCTGGATGAGAAGGGAGCCCGAGCTGGCTGGGCTGAGGTCAATGCAGTGCCTGGGAGGTCTCGACACCCTGCCCCTCCATCCTGTGCGTCCCCATCACCTCGACGTTCTTTAGCTTCAGTGCGTAGTCAATGTCACTGGTGGTGAGTTTCTGCCGCTTCCCCATGTGCATGAACTTCAAGGCATCCTGGGTGGGGGGTGGGAGGACAGACGTCAGCCGGAGACCCTGGGGAAGAAGGCGGCCTGGGCAGCAGTCTCTGTGCAGTGCAGGAAGACCAGGGTACCTGTGCGATCTCCTTGATGCGGTAGCTGACCTCATCCGTCAGCAGCTGGCAGGTCTCCTCCTGAATCTGAGCGATGCCCATGGACTCAGCCACCACCTTCATGGACTCCGAGGGCAGTACGGTGTTGCTCAGCTTCAGCTTCTTCTCCTCAGCCATTCTGGAGCCCCTCCTCCCCTCCCCGAAAGGATGATGCCCCAGGGCAGAGAGATGGAGACCCTGGCAGGGGGTGAGAAGAAACCCAAGAGTGAGGCCTAAAGAACAGGGGCTGTCCAGTCAGGAGAGGCCACTCGAGGGGAGAACAGTGGAGCGTGAGGGGGATGGAGCTGGGGGAGGTCTTCTGTCCATCCTCACACGAGCAGCACTCACTGAACAGCAGGTAGGACTTGGACCCAACTGGATGCAATTTATTGAGCTCTGGTTCTGTGCCAAGCACAGTACAAGTCAGGTATAGCAGAACGATCTCACTTCTCAGTTTAAATCCCAGCCCCAGGACTACCTAGCAGTGTTGTCTAGGCAAGCTACTTAAATGCTCCCGGCTTTGGGTTTCTTCTCTGTAAAATGTGCAAAGTGTCTTTTTTCCCTCAGGTGGTTGACATGCCTACCTTTATGTCTCTTGTCCCATCTTGCATCATTATTCATGCTTGACAAATATAAAATATTGGTTAAATACAACTTGCCCTGTCTAAGCCTATGTGCCCCTACCATTGAATGTGATGAGAAAATACACAGCCATGTTGACCAATTTGCGCTTTAAATTCCTGGCCACAAACTTCAGATGGGTTCTTGATGCTGCTCTGATGGTCACAGAGCTCAGTGGACTCAGGTTCAATCTCACCAGTCATCTCTTCTCCTCCCTGATTTTTGGCCATCAGAAGAGACTTCCCCAGGCTCCCATCGCTATGTCCACCCGCTGAGCATCACTGGCACCCATGTGCTCTGTCTTCTTACCTGTTACTATAGAGGTTCTCGTCACGCCCCTCCCCAACTCCTCTCCTTCTCTTGAACCTACCCCAGTTAGGATTTTGACTCCTGCTCTTGGTTTTCCTCCTACTTCACTGGCCCCTCTTTACATTGCCTTTGCTGGTTCTTCCTCTTCTCCTCATCTTCCTGAAGCTGGAATGCCCTGCATTTGGTCCTCGTATAGCTATGAGGTATACATATTCCCTTGATGACCTCAACCATTCTCACAGCTTTCAGTATTGCATACAGGCTAAGGATGGTAAATTTATATCCCCCACCCAGAGCTTTCTTCCCAACTCTAGACTTGTATATTTAACTGGCTACTTAAAATTTCTTCTGAACTCAACTCCTGACATCCCTCTCCCCACCTGCTCCAGCCTCAGCTTTCCTCATCTTCATAGCAACGCCATTAATCCAGATGCTCATTCATCATGTGAGCCCTCACCGCAAACCCATCAGGTGATCCGACTTGATCCCTCTGCTCCCACTGTGTGGCCAGCTCACTATTACCCATCCCCCGGGAACCTTAAGAGCCTCCTCACTTGCTCCCTACGTCTATTCCCAACATAGCAGCCAGAATGATTCTGTCAAAATATAAATCAGATTGGGTCATTTCTCTGCTCAAAACCCTGTATTGGCTCCCAGTGTGCCACAGCGTAAATACAAAATCCTTATTTTGGTCTAAAGGGTCCTTTATGATTTGCTGTCTCCCCACCAAGTCTCTGACCTTTCCTTTCTTCTTCCACTATGATCCAGCCCCATGGTCCTCCTTGCTGTTCCAAGATGCCAGGCATGTTCTTGCTTTGTGGTCTTGCTCTGTTCCCTCTGCCTGGAATGCCCTTCCCTAGATGTCCCCAGGCTGCCTATTCCCATCACCCTGTTTAATACTGCACCCCACCCCCACTCTTTTTTTTTTTTTTTAATTCCCATGGAATTTAACATCTGCTGATACATACTGTATTACTTCTTATGCTTCTCACCACATCGCCCCTTCCCTTCTCTGTGTGGACAGAGAGCTTTGTTATGTTGACTGATGTATGCCGAGTCCCCAGACAGATACTCAACAAATACCTGCTGAATATATGAGTGAGTTGTAAGGCTTAGAGATTAGGAACTCACTGAGGACTCGGTACCATTATTATCGAACAAGACATAGGCCCAAGCTTGAAATTTACTTTGTGGCCAAAAGGAAAGTGGCTCGCTTGAACCTGGCATTAGGAAGTCTAATGTCAAAAGTGTTTAGGACCGACTGCAAGGTGGTGAGGGGCAGGTGTGGGCCTGATGGAGGGGCGAGAAGAGGGGAGGGAAAAACAATTTCGTTCTTCCCAACCCATCCCAGGTCTCCTCCCCCACTTTTATAAATCTTATCTGCAGAGGACACATTTATTCAACACATACTCTGGACCTGGAGCCGAGTAAAGAGGAGGCGGTCGTGTCCCAGTTCCCCGGCGAGCTCCTACTAATCTTTCGATAGCCCGCGCGGTACCCTCTGCCAGTGTAAAGGCTCACAAAACACGCCACGGCCTCAGGAAACCTCAGGTCAGTGGAAGCGGCAAGGAGGCGTCACAGGAGACTAACTTGATCTAGATCCGTGTAGCATTCCCCAGCAGGGAAGCGGGTCGAAGGTTCTCCAGGCAATGGGTACAGCGCGAAAGAAAGCGTAGAGAGCCCACCTCATCCCCCAACATCCCTCCAGTGCAAACGCACAGAGCCCCCACGCACACGAACACTCAACCAACCGTCCTCCTCTGGGTCCCCACAAGGGCCCTTCAAGGAGTCTAGTCCCGGGTACCACTCAGACCCGCCCCCGCCAGCCGAACGCCCAGCGCAGGAAAAGCCTCTCACCGCCGCCAAAGCGCCGCTCACCCGGCGCTCGGCGCCATATTGGCCCCGCCCCCTCCGGGAGCAGGTCCTGGCAGAGACCGAGAGCGGGTCCCTTGCCCCTTCCCTGAGCCGGAATGAGCTCCCTAGTCTCAGAGCCTGAAATGATATAAAAATGGTGTCTCTATGCCTGCGTGTAAGGAGCACACTCTCTCGCTGTAATTACTTCAGTTTATTCTTTCACTATCCGGCGGCCAGGACCTTCGGGAGGCGCCACAAAACCAGGTGGGGAAGCCCAGAGCGCAGCGAGGCCCCGCCCTCTTTCGAGGCGGCACTGCGCGTGCGCCTCCCATGCCAGGCTGGATTAAAGTTGCCGCGGACCGCCTGGCGATTTAAAGGGCCCGCTGCCTGCTCGAAGTTGGTTTGAAAGCGAGGGGTGGTTAGCTGTGGACGGCACTTGGTCATGGGACCTGTGCGGTTGGGAACGTTGCTTTTCATTTTGACTGTGTACGGTGCTTGGGCTGGGACGCCGAAGGAGGAGGAGGATGACACAGAACGCTTGCCCAGCAAATGCGAAGGTATCTAAAGGGAGTAGCCCCTATGCGCATCCTTCTGCCCTACCTCCTTCGTCTGGGCCAGATCAAATGGAACGTGATGGGTGGGTCACCCGACCTCCTTGAGGACCTGAGGGAGGTTCTGATGGAGCCTGGTGGAATTCGAATGGGGCCAACAGAGGGAACGTATTAGCGCTACCCGCAAACTATGGCACTCCAATTCCCATGAGACATCCAGAAGGGGAGCCTGCTTTTTCTTGCTGGTTTGGGCCCCAGTGGCTTGTGGGAGTTGTAGTTCAGAGACTATCGGCCCGATCGCCCACTCCAATCAGCATCTTCTCTGTATGTGTGCATGTGTGTTTACCCCAAAGGACCAGAGCTAAATCTGAAGAGCCTGTAGGAGTGGGCTGTCAGGCTCATTACCTCGTAGATATCCTCTGCTCCACCCCAGCAGAGACGCTCCCAAATTATAGGCCCTACGCCCTCCTGCGGGAGTTTGAGAGTGAATAAATCAGGCTTTGAAGCTCATAAAAGAGAGAGGTGGCCAAACAACTGGGAGAGGTTCCCCATAACTGTGAGGCTTTGCAGAGGGTGTGTACTGTGTGGGTTTTTCATCGAGCAGCATCTTCTGTAGCTGCATCTGTGGGACCAGCTGGGAGTGGGCACCTCAGAGCTGAGCCGTCGAACGCCCTGGTTCCCTAGTCTGTTGCCTTCCTGGCTTTAATTTCTTCCTGGATTCTATTCCCCTTTGCCTTACTCCACCCTGCATTTCAGTATCAGTGTTCTTCATAACATGGTCCTAACCGCTCCTTTCCTTTGTGTTCTCACTCTTAACGCGCTATACCTGTCCGTCTTTCTAAACACAGGCTCAGTAGAGTCCCTCCTTGCTTTAACACCTCTTCAGGCCTCCTACTGTGATTAGACTCAACGTTTTTGGCACATCATTCAAGTCTCTTTCTTTCTTAAAAGCCTTCATCTTTCTTACATTTCCAACCCTACCTCCCATCCCCAAAGTGCCCATGCTTCAGCCACACTGAACTTGTCAGTGGTCACTGAAACTGCCTGGTCCTCTTGCTCCTCTGTGCCATTGCACTTTGTTTTTGTCCTTTGCCTGGAATGATCCTCACTCTTCTGTACTTGGTTCTTCAACATCCAGTTTAAATGTCACCACCTTTGGAAGCCTCCTTCCTTATCTGTCACCTCTCACTGCATTGGAGGGAAGGAGAGTACCTATGTCTCCCTGGTCCTAGCATAGTGCCATAGGCATATGTGAGATACTTTTGTTACTTTCCCCTGTGGTGAGTTTGCTTGGCACTTCTGTATAGGACACTCCTTTTCTTGGGACCCACCGGTACTGGAAAGACAGTGGTGGAAGAGACACAGTGCTCATCCTTGAGGAAATCACAGGCTAGTAGGAAGTTAATGAATGACCATTGAAGGAATTTTGCATTTCCTAGTGAGATTAAGTCTCTTGGTTTTATCTCCATCCCCTCCCCGCCCCAGTGTAGGGTCCATTACAAAATATTGTCATCGTCTTTTTATCTGTCCCCAGTGACACTGGCAGTGTCCTGTGGATAGGGATCATGGGTCTATTGCTCTCTGTATTGCTATTGTGTATCCAGAAGGAGCTCAATAAATAACTGTGGGAAACAGCAAACACTTATGCAGTGCTCACCACCTTCCAGGCACTATTCTAGGGGCTTTACATAGATTGATTTAATCCTCACCACAGCCCTGTGATGGAGGCACTTCATTTTAGAGGTGAAGAAACAAAGACGTAGCAGGATTGCCACCCAGCTACTAAGTGGCTGAGTCAGGATTCCAGCCTTGCCAGTCTGGCCCCAGGGCCTGCACCCATAACCACTGTGGCTCTGCTGCCATCTACAGAATGAGGTGCTGGTATGTTTGTTAATTTTTCACATCCCCTTGGACATCTAGTATGTAAACTCCTGAGCCTGGAGCTACAGGAAGAGCTGAGTCGTACTGGCCGATCTCGAGAGGTGCTGGAGCTGGGGCAGGTGCTGGACACAGGCAAGAGGAAGAGACACATCCCTTACAGCGTTTCGTGAGTCCTTCTCGATGTTCCTCCATCTTCCAGTCCTCTGAGGAGCCCTGGGAGCACCCACAGCATCCAGGGAGTCTTTGTTTCCCCTCTTCCCACAGAGAGACAAGGCTGGAAGAGGCCTTGGAGAATCTGTGTGAGCGGATCCTGGATTACAGTGTTCACGCTGAGCGCAAGGGCTCATTGAGATATGCCAAGGTCAGACTCTACTCTAGGGCAGGATCCCACCTTTCAGAAACTACAACCTGTCTCCCCTGAGGTCCTCATGAAGTCTGCCCATCTTCTTCCAGCTCTGGAGTGTCCCCTCCCCATGGTAGACTCGCCTCATCCCTGTGGCACTCACTAGAGTCTCCAGTACATGACAAAGTGGATCTGGCAAAAAGGGGAGGAGGTGGAGCAGGGGACTGGACTGAGCTCAAATTCCCATCTTTCAGGGGCAGAGTCAGACCATGGCGACACTGAAAGGCCTGGTGCAGAAGGGGGTGAAGGTGGATCTGGGGATCCCTCTGGAGCTGTGGGACGAGCCCAGCGTGGAGGTCACATTCCTCAAGAAGCAGGTAGGACTGGATACTGCATTGCCCAGGGAGCTGAGAAGGGAACCTGAGAGGGGAGCTCAATCCTAGGGAGGTCCATCCTTGAGCAAAGCAGGGACTCTGCCATTGACTGACGTGGGCCCAGGAGCATATCAAGAAGTAATAATGGAGGCTAAGAATATATACTGCCATTTATTGAGTACCTACTGTGTGCCTGGTTTGGGGCCACATACTTTCCAGCTGCTGCCTCATTTTACTCTCACAACAACCTGATGTGGTAGATACTATTACCACTTCCCATTTTACAGGCAAGGAACTGAGACTCGGAGTTTAATAACTTACTTGGCAGGGTAGGTGCCAATAAATGTCTGTTGAATGAAAGAGGACCACAAATCTAATAACCCAAGTTTAACTGCCTGGCTCCCTGCCTCTCCAAAGTGGGGTGGGGAAACCGGGAATGAAGAGCAGGGAGGAGGGTCTGCACAGAACAGCAGAGCAGATACCCTTCTAACCCTTCCACTTGACCAGTGTGAGACCATGCTGGAGGAGTTTGAAGACGTCGTGGGAGATTGGTACTTCCACCATCAAGAGCAGCCCCTACAGCATTTTCTCTGTGAAGGTCATGTGCTTCCAGCTTCTGAAACTGGTAAGCGTGGGAGCTGGCCCCTTTCTTGCCAGGCTACAACCTCTCTGCCCCCTAGGACTAATATCTAAATTATTTTCTATTACCCAACCTAGCGTGTCTACAGGAAACTTGGACTGGAAAGGAGAAGATCACAGATGGGCAAGAGAAGACTGAAGAGGAGGAGCAAGATCAGGAGGAGGAGGAGATGACTAACACACCGGTCCACTCCCAGCATGACCCAGAGGATCTTTGACCCTTGCCTTTGAGCCCCCAGGAGGGACAGGGGTCATGAAGAGTCTGAGCTCTCCTTGCCCCACAGCTTTAAGAGTGTGTGTATGTGAGAGTGACCCCACCCTACAGCTTGTAGCTCTTCTCTCCCATCTGGTCTCAGGCAGGATCCTGGTGGTGTAGCATGGCCTGGCTATGGAGAGAAAGGTGGAAGCAGTAGATAGAAGCCCGGCCCCAGCATATGAGTCCTTTAAATGCCATTCAGCCCCTTCTCAGGTGTGTGTGGTGACAGTATTGAGTTATTTGAATATCTCCACTATTCCCCAATGGACCCAGAGGTCAGCTGAGCATAGAAGCAGTGGACCTTGGCAAAGTCACTTTGCCCCTCGAAGGTCTGTTTTTAGATTCTTATAAGAGAAGCCAGAATGGACATTGTGAACAACCTATACACACTGCTGGCATCTAGGAGGCTACATGCCAACAATCTGTGAACGGGAAGGGGACACTGGATCGGGACAGGGCGATACTGACAAGTTAGATGAGGTTAGATGGGGTAGACACTTTGGTTTACTTCGTAGTAATTTCACCGAGAGACGACCATGTAACATCAAAGGTGCCAAATTTTCTATAACGCTAGTAAACTTTTTTTTTTTTTAATATCAGTTGGATCCCAAATTCCAAACAACTGCCGCGCATGCATCATAGCTGCCGGATAAACAGCAGCGTCCGGTGAAGAAGGCCATCTGCCGCCGGCCTGTCAGAAGTTAATGGTGCTTTGTAATTTTGCAGCCTAGGAGGTTGGCAGGGATCGGCGGGCTGAGACCGGTTTCAGGCTGGCGGCTGTGTAGCCCCGGTCTGCGCATGCCCGAAAACGCGCCGGATAAAATTCCGTGCGCGGCACCACCCGGGCCGCCATATTTGGGTTACGGGAGCTCGCGAAAGACAAACTCCCTCTCGCTTTTCCACTGTCAGTTTGTCCCTCGGAGTGAGGCAAATCCTGAGAGAGGCGCTAAATCTAGGTCCAAGGTGGAGAGCGGCTCAGGTTAGAGAGAAGGGAATAACTACGACATGCCCGGGGTTGCGGTTGAGAACCTCACACGCGAGCGGGGCGGTGGCCGAAGTCGCTGAGGGACTGGCGGATTCGCGCCGAAGTTCAATTGGGCGATGCCAATTTAAGCGTGTGACGAGGGTAGGAACTGAGATTTAGAAGGTACCATTCGGCGGAGGCCGGGCGAGTGTGGGAACCTGAAGGGAGCGGACAGTCGCCCACAGCCCCACTTCTCAGCTGATCCCTCTCAGGCCATGAGCGGTCTAGTGCGCACCGAGCCGCTGCCCGGCGAGACCCCTCTGCTGGTGCCCGGCGACCCCTACTCTGTGGTGGTTCTGCTGCAAGGCTACGCGGAGCCTGAGGGGGTCGGCGACGCCGTGCGAGCCGACGGCTCCGTGACCCTTGTCCTGCCCCAGGCCTGGGGCCGGGCCTCCAGCCACCGAGAGCCCCAGCCTTACGAGGCGAAGACCGCCCTAGAGGAGGCGGCCCGGGGCCCCATCCTCGTGGACACCGCGGGCCCCTGGGCTCGCGAGGCGCTCCTGGGGGCCCTGGCGGGGCAGGGCGTGGCTCCCGGAGACGTGACTCTGGTGGTGGGGACCCACGGACACTCGGACCACATCGGGAACCTGGGGCTGTTTCCCGGGGCGGCCCTGCTGGTCTCGCACGACTTCTGCCTCCCCGGGGGCCGTTACCTCCCCCATGGACTGGGTGAGGAGCGGCCTTTGCGGTTGGGGCCGGGACTCGAGGTGTGGGCCACACCCGGCCACGGTGGCCAGCGGGACGTGAGCGTGCTGGTGGCTGGCACGGCCCTGGGAACCGTCATGGTAGTGGGCGATGTGTTTGAACGTGATGGGGATGAGGGCTCGTGGCAGGCGCTGAGCGAAGACCCAGTGGCCCAGAAGCACAGCCGAAAGCGGGTCCTGGGCGCTGCCGACGTGGTCGTGCCTGGTCACGGAGCCCCCTTTAGGGTGATAAGGGAAGCCTCGGCGCCAGAGACAGAGCCAGCCAGATCTCGTGACGGAGAGGAGCCCACGGTGCACGGATAAAACCCAGTCTTGACTGGATCCTTTTCAGTGATCCCATCTCCCACCCCCCAACCGAGGAACTGAACGTCCAAGAGACAAGATGGCGTGTCATAGTAGTCATGGGCAGTCCCTTCCGGGAGGCCAGTTTTCCAGTGAGGACAGAGTGCTTCCGGGAGGCCAGTTTTCCAGTGAGGACAGAGTGCTTCCGGGAGGCCAGTTTTCCAGTGAGGACAGAGTGCTTCCGGGAGGCCAGTTTTCCAGTGAGGACACAGTGCTTCCGGGAGGCCAGTTTTCCAGTGAGGACACAGTGCTTCCGGGAGGCCAGTTTTCCAGTGAGGACACAGTGCTTCCGGGAGGCCAGTTTTCCAGTGAGGACACAGTGCTTCCGGGAGGCCAGTTTTCCAGTGAGGACAGAGTGCTTTTGCCACAGCTGTCACCAGTATCATTGTTTCTCTGACCAAACTAGGACCAAGGACTCAGCTCTGTGTCATCTCTCAGCCGTCATTAGTAAAATAGAATGTTTTGGGGAGTCTTCCAAAATAAAGGTAGAAACTGCATTGAAAACCATACTGCCCTTCAAATATATTCCAATTAAAAGAATTTTTTAAAGGAAAGAAAATCATACTGCCCTAGTGTAAACGTGAGTGCCTCAGGTGGCGCAATGGTAAAGAATCTGCCTGCCAGTGCAGGGGATGCAGGAGACTTGGATTGGATCCCTGGGTCAGAAAGATGCCCTGGAGTAGGAAATGGCAGCCCACTCCAGTATTCTTGCCTGGAAAGTTCCATGGACAGCAGACTGGCAGGCTACAGTCCATGGGGCTCAACAAGTTGGACACAACTGAACATGCACACATAACATAAAAGTGAAGCATCCATAGTGATTATTATGCAGATATAATCCAACAAGTGCAACAAGGGGACACTTAGGCAATACATTGCCTGTTTCTCAGAGGAGGCAGTTTGCTGTGAGAAGGTGCAGGGCAGAGAGAGATCATTGGAGTCATGTGACTTTAAGTTGTCATTCATTTGTTCAATGAATGCTTGTTAACATACCTGCAGTATCTCAAGCATGGCTCGAGCTCTCAGGGGTATAGCAGTGAGCAATCAGACAAACTCAAGGAGACAGGTAAACAACAATAGTAGTAAGCCAAATAATTCCAGGTTCTGGTTAGTGATATGAACAAATGGGGTGAGAAGGGGATAGAGTGCTGGGGTGGGAGAATGGTCAGGAAAAGCCTCTGGGAGGTGGTGCCTGATGAGAGAACTGAATGAGAAAAAGCTGGCCATGTGGGAGAGGGGCATTCCAGGCACAGATATAAAGGCCCCAGGCAAGCTTGACTGACTTGAGCAGTAAGAAGACCTTGAGGTTGGGTTACAGAGCGTGGGGGAAGAGCAGTAAAAAATGAGGCTGCAGAGTTCGGCAGCACCATTTTGCAGGGCCTTGGTGACCATGGTGAGAGGTTTTGATTTTGTACTGAGATTGAAAGCTTTGGCTTTATACTGACACACAAGACCAGGTTGTTGACCTGGTCATTTATGTTTTAAAATAATCACTCTTGTTCTGAGTGGAGAAGGGGTTGGAGTGGGGCAACAACTAGGTTGAAAGCCATTGTGGTTGAACGTTATGGCACTTGCCTTTATTCCAGAAGTCCTGTTGTGGCTGTGATCCTCCTCATAACTGTGTCCCAGTACCAGGGCCCTCTGTCCACACAGCCCAACATGGACAGAAGTGTTTAGATTGGGGAGAGGAAGGAAAGGACAAAGTCCACTTCATTGTGGATGATGAACCTCCCTGGGTGGATGCTGTTGGGGAAGACTAGGCTGGAGGTCATTTCTCAGGTGTCCACAAAGCCCACATGGTCCGCAAAGGCAGCTCAGGAGAACCAGTTCACCTGGAGGGCGTTCCAGTCGCTGCCATACACCGACTTGTATTCTGTGTTGGCCAGTTTGATGACCACCAGAGTGCGGGGCTCCTGGGCCAGCAGTGCAGCCGCAGCAGCCCCAGTCCCCAATTTCATGGGCCACCAGTTGTCATGAGGCTGCTGGTATGTGGAGGGAACACAGGGGCCAGCTGTGTGCACACCGGTGCAGCACTATACCCTGAGTGGTGTCCATGGCCATCGGAGGACTCATCTGATGCACGGTATGCAATTGCACTAGCTTCAGGGCTGCATGGGAGGATGAGAAAGGAGGGGACGGGTTTTTTTTAGAACTGTGTGCTCAAGTTTTACAGGTAAAAGTTCCGGCCTTGAATTATTTTCTGGAGCATAGGTATCCTGCCCTTGATTCAGGGCTGGTCACCCAGAGCAACACATCCCTTTGGCCACGTCGATTGTCTCCAGGATGGACGGGTCACCTACTAAATCTTAGTAATCTTAGTGGTTTTGCTGGATCTAGGAGGGAAAAGTCCCGTTCTTTCCTGCAAGACTGACAAGGGGAGAATGAGGCATCTTGCCTCCTTGGAGGAGCCCACTGCTGCTGGGGCCACCAAAGAGGGATTGAAAATGAAGCTGAACGGTAGGGGGCAGAAGTGGGCAGTGAAGAGAAACAGACTAGATGACCAGTGAGAGCAGTGGAAGCCAGATCTGCTGCTTAACTCATCAGTCACCTGGGCTAATCAACTCCTTTCCTGCCTAAGCTGTCCTGTGTTTAAAGTTGTTTACAAGATGAGTCTTGAATGGATACAAACACTGATGGAAATGAACCCTTAGAGACAGGCAGTGAGGACGGTGTGGGGAGGGGGCTGACGGTCGAGGGAAAAAGTGCTAAAGATATTAGGGGTTTGGGCCCAGAGTGACTGTTCTTTTCAAACTTTTTTTGTGAAAACTTAGGAAAACTTGACCTATATGATTAACTGCCTCTGCTCACAAATCAATGGCAGACATTGGCTACAGAATAATCCAAATTTTCTTGCCTGGTTCTCTCCAAGAATAACTCTCTGCTCCAGTTTGGCTGACGGCCTGCTGCCTTCCAGACACCCACATCCACCTCTCCTACAGGCCTTTGATTCTCTTCCCACCCACCGCCCCCACCCTCCAGTCCTCTTGCTCTTCTGCACCAATCTCAAACACCCACCATTCGCAAACACCCAGGCTCAGCTTTCTCATCTCCTACAGAAAACCTCCCCTGAATTTGCCAACCTTATTTTAAACTCTAGCAGTGCTTTCTCTGTATTGTTCACTTAGCATTAGGTAATACCTGGTGTTGGTCATTATTTCTGGAAATGTCCTCTCCATGTTGTGTCCCTTGGGAGCAGAAGCTGCAAGGCCACATGAGGTCTAGGCTGAGAAATTGTACATCACTTACATCACATTCTGTTGACCAAAGCATGTCACAAGGCCAGCCCAGATTCAGGCATGAGGAAATAGCCTTTCCGTCTTGATAGAAGCAGCTGTAAGGAATTTGTGGCCATTTTTTCTGTTGCAACGTATCACCATAGGTTAGTTGGTGATAGCAAGTCCCCCTTCTTTTGAGGGTGTGTGTATGTGTGGTTATTCTAGTTCTATTTTTATTTTTTAAGTTTTAAAATTGAATTCTAGTTAATTTATAATATATTAGTTTCAGGTATACAACATAATGATTCAGTATTTTTATAAATTGTACTCCATTTAAGGTTATTAAAATGGCTGTATTCGTCTGTGCTGTGCAGTATATCCTTGTTGCTTATTTATTTTATATTTAGTAGTTTGGTTCTCTTAATCCCATACCCCTATTTTTCCCTTCCCCCTTCACCTCCCTCACTGATAACCACTACTTTGGTCTCTATATCTGTGAGTCTGTTTCTGTTTGTTTGTTCCCCCCACCCCCCACCTTTGGCTGTGTCATGTGCCTTGTGTGATCTTAATTCCCCAACCAGGGATCAAACCTGGGCTCCAACAATGAAATTGCCATCTTAATCACTGGACCGCCAGAGAATCCCTGTGGTTTGTTATATACATTCTTATTATTAATAAAGGCAGTTCTTTATGCCTTCTCCCAGGACTGATGCTGAAGCTGAAACTCCAATACTTTGGCCACATGATGTGAGGAACTGACTCATTTGAAAAGACCCTGATGCTGGGAAAGATTGAAGGTGGGAGGAGAAGGGGACGACAGAGGATGAGATGGTTGGATGGCATCACCGACTCAATGGACGTGAGTTTGAGTGAACTCCGGGAGTTGGTGATGGACAGGGAGGCCTGGTGTGCTGTGATTCATGGGGTCGCAAAGAGTCGGACACGACTGAGCGACTGAACTGAACTAAACTGAAAAATCCTCTGTGCTCTGTCTATTCATCTCTGCCCACCACCACCCCTGCCCCCAGCAGCCTGTGATCTTTTTATTATCTCCATAGTTTTTGCCCTTTCCAGAATGTCATAAAGTTGGAATCAATAATATACAGCTGCCTCAGATTGGCTTCCTTCACTTTGCAATATACCTTTAAGGTTCTCTCATGTTTTTTCATGGCTTGATAACTTTTTTAAGCTGTGGAATAATATTCCGTGGTCTGGATGTACCACAGCTTATTTACCCACTTACTTTCTGAAAGACTGCTTGTTTACTTCCCGAGTTTGGGCAGTTATGAATAAAGCTACTATAAATATCAGTGTGCAGGTTTTTGTGTCATCTTAAGTTTTCAACTCCTTTGAATAAATACCAAGGAGTGCAATAATTGGATCTTATGATAAGAGTATATTTAGATTTGTAAGACCCACCAAACTGTCTTCCCAAATGACTGTATATTTTTATTCCCACCAGCAACGTGAGAAAAAGTTCCTGTTGCTTCACATCCTTTCCAGCATTTGGTATTGTCAGTGTTTGGAATTTTGGCCATTCTAATAGATGTGTAGTGGTGTCAAATGTTGTTTGAATTTGCATTTCCCTGGTAACATATGATGCGGAACATCATTTCATATACTTATTTGCCATCTATATATCTTCTTTGGTGAGGTGTCTGTTTAGGTATTTGGCCCATTTTAAAAACTGGATTGCTTATGCATGTGGCATGTGGGCTGTTAGTTCCCTGACCATGGATTGAATCTATACCCTCTGCAGTGGAAGCATGGAGTCTTAACCACTGGACCACCAGGAAAATCTGGATTGTTTTTCTTATTGTTGAATTCCGAGTTCTTCATATACTTTGGATAAAAGTTGCTTTATCAGGATACGTCTTTTGCAAATATTTACCCCGGTCTGTGACTTATTTTCTGTTAATAATTTCCTTGTCATTATGTTGTGCAGAACAGAAGTTTTTAATTTTTAAAAAATAATTTTGATTTCTTTTTTATTGTGCTGAGTTTTCATTGCTGTGCAGGCATTTTCTCTAGTTGCAGCAAGCAGGGGCTACTCTACTTGCAGGGCATGGGCTTCTCATTGAGGTGGCTTCTCTTGTGCAGAGCGTGAGCTCTGGAGTGTGTGGGTCTCAGTAGTTGTGGCAGCAGCAGCAGTAGTAGAGCTCAGTAATTTCAACTCCTGGGCTTTAGGACACAGGCTCAGTAGCTGTGCACAGGCTTAGTTGCTCTGAGACCTGTAGGATCTTCCCAGACCAGGGACCAAACCTGCGTCTCCTGCATTGGCAGGCAGATTCTTTACCACTGAACCACTCAGAAGTTTTTAATTTTAATGAACTCCAGCTTATCAATTATTTCTTTCATGGATCATGTCTTTGATAGTGTTTAAAAAGGGTTCACCATACTTGAAGTGGGCTTCCCCGGTAGCTCAGACAATAAACAGAGACCTGGGTTTGATCCATGGGTCAGGAAGATCCCCTGGAGAAGGGAATGGCTACCCACCCCAGTATTTCTGCCTGGAAAATTCCAAGGACAGAGGAGCCTGGCGGGCTACAGTCCATGGTGTTGCAAAGAGTCAGACACGACTGAGTAACTAACTCTTTCACTTTTCATACCCAAAATAGTCAGATTGTTTCCTAGTTACCTTCTAGGAATTTTACATTTAGGTATAATCCATTCTGAGTTAATTTTTGTGGAAAGTGTAAGATCTGTGTCTAGAGTCTTTTTTTCCTCTGAGACTGTCCAGTTGTTCCAGTGCTATTTGTTGAAGAAACTATCTTTGCTCCATTGTATTTCCTTTGCTCCTTTGTCAAAGATCAGACTGTATTTATGGGGATCTATTTCTGGGTTCTCCATTCTGTTCCATTGATCTGTTTGTCAGTTCTCTCGCCAATGCCACACCATCTTCATTAGTATACATCTTGAAGATGGGTAGGGTCAGTCCTCCAGCTTTGTTCTTCTCCTTCAGTATTGTTGGTTTTTCTGGGTCTTTTGCCTCTCCATATAAGCTTCATTTATTTTTTTAAGTTTTAATTGGAGGATAATTGCTTTACAATGTATGTTGGTTTCTACCATACAACATGAATCAGCCATAAGTGTACATATGTCTCCTCCCTCTGGAACCTCCCTCCTACCCCCACCTCATCCCATCGCTCTAGATTGTCCCAGAGCACTGGATTGAAATCCCTGCGTTACATAGCAACTTCCCACTAGTTACCTGATTTACAGATGGTAATGTGTATGTTTCAGTGCTACTCTCTCAGTTTATCCCACCTTCTTTTTCCGTCACTGTGTCCACAAGTCGAGTAAGTTTGTCAATGTCTATAAAGTAACTTTCTTGGATTTTGATTGGTTGCATTGAATCTGTAGAACAAGTTGGGAAGAACTGACATATTGGCAACATTGATTCTTCCTGTCCATGAACAAGAAATATTTCTCCATTTATTTATTTCTTTGACTTCATCAGAGTTTTGTAATTTTTCTCATAAAGCTCTTGTATATATGCTGTTAGATTTATACCTAAGTATTTCATTTTGGGGGTTGCTAGTGTCAGTGATAATGTTTTTGTTTTTCTCTAAATTCTGTTTTTTCATTGTTAGTATATAAGAAAGCAATTGACTTTATGTTAAATGTATAACTTGTAACCTTGCTACAGTCATTTATTAGTTCTAGGATTTTTATGTTTGTTTTGTCAAGGCTTTCAGATTTTCTACATAAATAATCATGTCATGTGTAAGCAAAGACAGTTTTGTCATCCTTCCCAATCTGAAAACCTTTATTTCCTTCTCTTACCGTATTGCCTTATCAAGGACTTCTATTTCACGTTGTGGAAACAGAGTGGTGAGAGGGGACATCCTTGCCTTGTACCTGATCTTGGTGGGAAAGATTCAAGTTTCTCTCCATTAAGTATGATGTTGTTGTTGTTGTTTGGTTGCTGAGTCATGTCCAGCTCTTTTGTGATCGCATGGACTATAGCCCACCAGGTTTCTCTGTCCATGGGATGTCCCAGGCAAGAATACTGGAGTGGGTTGTCATTTCCTTCTCCAGGAGATTTTCTTGACCCAGGGATCAAACTCACATCTCCTGTGAATTCTTTACTGCTGAGCCATCAGGGAAGCCCAAGTATAATGTTAGGTGTTAGTTTTTTGGTAGATATTCTTTATCACAATGAGAAAGTCCCATTCTGTTTCTAGTTTACTTAGAGGCTTTTTTTAAAATCATGAATGGGTGTGGGATGTGGTCAGATGCAAGTCTGTTCATGAAGCCTGTAGTTTTCTTGTAACGTCTTTGTCTATTTTGGTATTTAGGAAATGCTGCTCTCATAGAACAAGTTAGGGAATATTTTCTCTGCTTCTATCCTCTGAAAAAGATTGTAGAAAATTGACATAATTCCTTACTTAAATGTTTGGTAAGAATTTACCAGTGAACCCATCTGGACTTGGTGTTTTCTGTTTTGGAAGGTAACTAATTGTCAAGTCAATTTCTTTAATAGATATAGGCCTATTCAGATTGTCTATTTTTTTCTTATTGGAGTTTTGGCAGATTGTGTATTTCAAGGAATTGGTCCATTTCATCTAGGTTAACAAATTTGTGGAGATAGAGTTTCCTTTATTATCCTTTTAATGTCTATGTGATCTGTAGTGATCTCCACTCTTTTACTTCTAATATTAGTAATTTTTAGTAATTTCCTTTTTTCTTAATTTTTTCTTAGTAGTCTGCCTAGAGTCTTGTCAATTTTATTGATCTTTTGGTTTTGTTTATTTTCTGTATTGATTTTCTATATTTAATTTCATTCATTTCTGCTCTAATACTTATCATTCTTTTCTTCTGTTTACTTTGAATTAAATTACCCTTCTTTTTCTAGTTTCCTAAGATTGAATCTTAGGAAATTCAGTTCAGTCAAATTTCCTGAATCCTAATGAATCTTAGATTATGGATTTTATATCTTTATTCTTTTCTAATAAACATATTCAGTGCCATGAGTTTCCTTCTAAGCACTACTTTTGTTCCATCTGATAATTTTGACAAGTTGTCCTTTCACTTTTATTGAATTAAAAATATTTTAAAATTTATCTTGTGATTTCTTCTTTGATCTATATGAATTAAGAAGCATGCTGTTTAATCTACATGTATTTTGGATTGTCCAGTTATCTTTCCATTACTGAAACTTCTAGTTTAATTCCATTGCAGTCTGAGAACAGACACTGCATGATTTCTAACCTTTTACATTTATTTGGATGTATTTTGTGACCCAGAATATGGTATATCTTGGTGAATGTTCTATGTGACCATGGGAAAAAATGTGTATTCTCATTTGTTGGATGAAGTAGTCTATTGATGGGATTGTTCATTGGCTGTGAGGTTACTTGGCTAAAGTTAGAGTTGTGCAGCTTATATATTAGTAAACCAGGTTATTAGTTAATGTGGTTTGGTTCATCTCTAACCACTTGCTCAGCTTTGGCTTTTTTCTCTGCTTCTCCATGTCACTGGGCACATGGTGCCTTCTGGTGGGAGACCTGTCAGTATAGGGATCTGGGAAGGCGATGACACCTGAGTCCTGGGAGAAGGACATCGAGAGGTCAGGTCTGAGTTCACATCCTGCCTCAGCCACTTACTAGCAACATGGCCTTGGGAAAAGCGCTATGACCATTCTGATTCTTATCCTGTCTCAGATGGTATATCTAGTGCCATATAGCGTGGCTGATGATGCTGAAATGAGGTGATGCACGAAAAGCATGAACACAACACATCCTAGTTATTATCCTAAGAAAAGCAAAAGGGTTAGATTAGGGGGACAGACCTTGAGTTCCAGACTGATTACCAGTGTTTGGGGATTTATTTATCTCTGGCCTGAGGCAGTCACTAAACAGAAGTACTAGGGGAGGGATCTGGGTGTGAGCTATCTATTCAGTTCAGTCGCTCAGTCATGTCCGACTCTTGGCAACCCCATGAATCACAGCACGCCAGGCCTCCCTGTCCATCACCAACTCCCGGAGTTCACTCAGACTCATGTCCATTGAGTCGGTGATGCCATCCAGCCATCTCATCCTCTGTCGTCCCCTTCTCCTCCTGCCCCCAATCCCTCCCAGCATCAGGGTCTTTTCCAATGAGTCAACTCTTCATATGAGGTGGCCAAAGTACTGGAGTTTCAGCTTTAGCATCATTCCTTCCAAAGAACACCCAGGACTGATATCCTTTAGGAAGTACTGGTTGGATCTCCTTGCAGTCCAAGGGACTCTCAAGAGTCTTCTTCAACACCACAGTTCAAAAGCATCAATTCTTCGGCGCTCAGCCTTCTTCACAGTTCAACTCTCACATCCATACATGACCACTGGAAAAACCATAGCCTTGACTAGACGGACCTTTGTTGGCAAAGTAATGTCTCTGCTTTTAATATGCTAACTAGGTTGGTCATAACTTTCCTTCCAAGGAGTAAGCGTCTTTTAATTTCATGGCTGTAATCACCATCTGCAGTGATTTTGGAGCCTAAAAAACCAAAGTCTGACACTGTTTCCACTGTTTCCCCATCTATTTCCCATAAAGTGATGGGACCAGATGCCATGATCTTCGTTTTCTGAATGTTAAGCTTTAAGCCAACTTTTTCACTCTTCTCTTTCACTTTCATCAAGAGGCTTTTTAGTTCCTCTTCACTTTCTGCCATAAGGGTGGTGTCATCTGCATATCTGAGGTTATTGATATTTCTCCCAGCAATCTTGATTCCAGCTTGTGCTTCTTCCAGCCCAGTGTTTCTCATGATGTACTCTGCATATAAGTTAAATAAGCAGGTTGACAATATACAGCCTTGATGTACTCCTTTTCCTATTTGGAACCAGTCTGTTGTTCCATGTCCAGGAAGTTCTAACTGTTGCTTCCTGACCTGCATATAGGTTTCTCAAGAGGCAGGTCAGGTGGTCTGGTATTCCCATCTCTTTCAGAATTTTCCACAGTTTATTGTGATCCACACAGTCAAGGGCTTTGGCATAGTCAATAAAGCAGAACCAGTCTGTTGTTCCATGTTCCAGGAAGTTCTAACTGTTGCTTCCTGACCTGCATATAGGTTCTCAAGAGGCAGGTCAGGTGGTCTGGTATTCCCATCTCTTTCAGAATTTTCCACAGTTTATTGTGATCCACACAGTCAAGGGCTTTGGCATAGTCAATAAAGCAGAAATAGATGTTTTTCTGGAACTCTCTTGCATTTTCAATGATCCAGCGGATGTTGGCAATTTGGTTCCTCTGCCTTTTCTAAAACCAGCTTGAACATCTGGAAGTTCACAGTTCATGTATTGCTGAAGCCTGGCTTGGAGAATTTTGAGCATTACTTTACTAGCATGTGAGATGAGTGCAATTGTGCGGTAGTTTGAGCATTCTTTGGCATTGCCTTTCTTTGGGATTGGAATGAAAACTGACCTTTTCCAGTCCTGTGGCCACTGCTGAGTTTTCCAAATTTGCTGGCATATTGAGTGCCATGAGGAGATACCCATTGTCCAAGGTAAGAGAAACCCAAGTAAGATGGTAGGTGTTGCGAGAGGGCATCAGAGGGCAGACACACTGAAACCATAATCACAGAAAACTAGCCAATCTGATCACACGGACCACAGCCTTGTCTAACTCAATGAAACTAAGCCATGCTGTCTGGGGTCACCCAAGATGGGAGGGTCATGGTGGAGAGGTCTGACAGAATGTGGTCCACTGGAGATGGGAATGGAAAACCACTTCAGTATTCTTGCCTTGAGAACCCCATGAACAGTATGAAAAGGCAAAATGATAGGATATTGAAAGGGGAGCTCCCTGGGTTGGTAGATGCCCAATATGCTACTGGAGATCAGTGGAGAAATAACTCCAGAAAGAATGAAGGGATGGAGCCAAAGCAAAAACAATACCCAGCTGTGGATATGACTGGTGATAGAAGCAAGGTCTGATGCTGTAAAGAGCAATATTGCATAGGAACCTGGAATGTCAGGTCCATGAATCAAGGCAAATTGGAAGTGGTCAAACAGGAGATGGCAAGAGTGAACGTCGACATTCTAGGAATCAGCGATCTAAAATGGACTGGAATGGGTGAATTTAACTCAGATGACCATTATATCTACTACTGCGGGCAGGAATCCCTTAGAAGAAATGGAGTAGCCATCATGGTCAACAAAAGAGTCGGAAATGCAGTACTTGGATGCAATATCAAAAACAACAGAATGATCTTTGCTTGTTTCCAAGGCAAACCATTCAATATCACAGTAATCCAAGTCTATGCCCCAACCAGTAACACTGAAGCAGCTGAAGCTGAATAGTTCTATGAAGACCTACAAGACCTTTTAGAACTAACACCCCAAAAAGATGTCCTTTTCATTATATGGGACTGGAATGCAAAAGTAGGAAGTCAAGAAACACCTGGAGTAACAGGAAAATTTGGCCTTGGAATACGGAATGAAGCAGGGCAAAGACTAATAGAGTTTTGCCAAGAGAACGCACTGGTCGTAGCAAACACCCTCTTCCAACAACACAAGGGAAGACTCTATACATGGACATCACCAGATAGTCAACACCGAAATCAGACTGATTATATTCTTTGCAGCCTAAGATGGAGAAGCTCTATACAGTCAGCAAAAACAAGACCGGGAGCTGACTGTGGCTCAGATCATGAACTCATTGCCAAATTCAGACTTAAATTGAAGAAAGTAGGGAAAACCACTAGACCATTCAGGTATGACCTAAATCAAATCCCTTATGATTATACAGTGGAAGTGAGAAATAGATTTAAGGGCCTAGATCTGATAGACAGAGTGCCTGATGAACTATGGACGGAGGTTCATGATATTGTACAGGAGATAGGGATCAAGACCATCCCCATGGAAAAGAAATGCAAAAAAGCTAAATGGCTGTCTGGGGAGGCCTTACAAATAGCTGTGAAAAGAAGAGAAGCGAAAAGCAAAGGAGAAAAGGAAAGATATAAGCATCTGAATGCAGAGTTCCAAAGAATAGCAAAGAGAGATAAGAAAGCCTTCCTCAGCGATCAATGCAAAGAAATAGAGGAAAACAACAGAATGGGAAAGACTAGAGATCTCTTCAAGAAAATTAGAGATACCAAGGGGGCATTTCATGCAAAGATGGGCTCGATAAAGGACAGAAATGGTATGGACCTAACAGAAGCAGAAGATACTAAGAAGAGGTGGCAAGAATACACAGAACTGTATAAAAAAGAGCTTCACGACCCAGATAATCACGATGGTGTGATCACTGACCTAGAGCCAGACATCCTGGAATGTGAAGTCAAATGGGCCTTAGAAAGCATCACTATGAACAAAGCTAGTGGAGGTGATGGAATTCCAGTTGAGCTATTATGGTTCATTTTATCACTTTCTGGAAGGACAGAACTTGAAGGTGACATCAGCTTTCTCCTTAGATGTGTTCAGGCAAATTGTACAGGTCCTTTTATTTTTGTGGTGAAAGGCTGGAAAGTTGAAGAGGAAATTGGAGCAGGGGGCTGTGTGACTCTCAGGTCCTTGGTGACTTTCAGCACCTGCAGGCCTCTGAGCTGTCTGTGTCTGGCCAGGGTGGTTATAAGGAACTGAGATCCCTGTGCGCAGCTGACTTGAAGGAGGTCCTCACTCAGCCCTACTCCTTAGGTCTTTAAGACAGAGTATAGGGTCTCTTCCTGTGGTTCCCAGTGGGGAGGGGGGAGGGGAGGCGCTCCTGAGTTGGTGAGGTCAAGCTGGAGAGGGTGAGGGAGGCATGGAGGACTCCAGCATCATCCTGGGGGAGAAAGAAGAGGGAGGAGGTGAGACAGCAGAGGGGAAGGGGTCCCATCTCAGAGCCACAATCCCACAGCTGATCCCCTACTGACACCATGTAGGACAGTAGTCCCTCTGTCCATCCACCCCACCTCCTCTAACTTCCCTCTCATGCTTTCAGGCCCTAACTGGAGCTGCTTATGTTATTGTTGTGCTCTGGTTTTATATGTTGTCTTAGAAAAAAAAACAAGATGTACTGGAGTCAGGTGACCAGGCAGCCAGGGTAGAGAAACGGGCAGGGGCTCCAGCAGTGAGGTCATCTCTAGGTCAGGACCAGGGTCTCAGGGGAGGGTGGGTGAGGCAGGGGAGAGAGGAGGATGCTGAGGGCACCTGTGTGGGGAGGGGGTGTGGGGAGGAGAAGGAAGACCCAGGTGAGAGCGGGGATGATGGCTGCAGGGCTTACCTTTATTCCCGGTGTTCTCATAATTCTCTTCCGTGTGTTTGAAGGACTCTCTGAGTGGGAACAGGAGGGCAGTGATGTGTCAGAGTCTGGGCAGAAAAGAGCTACCACCTGCCTTGGGCTGCTCCTCTCACTGGGGGCTCTGTGACCTGCCTGGTCACACTCGGAGATGAAGGCAGAGGTTTGAGGCTCAGACGGAGGCTGTCTGGACGGGGATGAGGGGCCGTTTGCAGTGTAGCCCCATCCCTGAGAGCTGACTGGGGTGCACTCTTGTAGAGAAGCAGCTTTATTGAGGGGAACAGGGAGGAGAAGCAGGAGGGGGTGCCTGTCCTCTCTGTGGCAGCGCCTGTGTCCAAACTGGAGCGTGAGAACCAGGGAGCTTCTCTCTTTGGTCCCCTGGGCGGTGCTCAGGCCATGGTCCCCAAGGAGACGCCATCCGGGGAGGTGTCCCAGGAGGACACTGTCAAGAGACAGGAAGGCGAGAAAGGAGGAAAGGGCTGTGAGAAGGAAAAGCCTGGACATGGCAGAGAGGATGAGAAAGGAAAGCGGTGGGTGGTAAGGAGGGTGAGAGGAAAGGAAGAGGAGCCGGGGCCAGAAGAGAGGGAGCCAGGCTGGGGGCCGGAGGGAAGCTGCTCTAAGGAGAGACAGGGCGGAGCAGCCAGAGGCCCTGAGTCACAGGGCAAAGGACAGACTGGAAGAGGAGCAAGAAAGGGGACAGAGAGTGGAGGAGGCAGGTGTGTTCTGGAAGGATGGTGTTCAAGGGGGAGACAAACCAGGATGAACAGAGGGAAAGGCTGAGACCTGAGGATGGAAGGAGGAAAGGCGGGTGCCAGAGACAGACAAAGGGAGATGTTCTGGGGTAGAGTCAGAGAAAGTGCTGGGGCATGGCTCTGACTGTTTAAGGATCAGGAGCCTCAGAAAGTGAAGAGCCTGGCCTTTGGGGACTTGGGGGGATGTGGATGGAGGTCCAGGAGGGGAGGCCCGTGAAAGGCTCCCTGGTGCTGCGCTTGGGAGGAAACTTCTTGCTCATAAAATAGCACTCCCCGCCCCCTTCCCCCCCATACTGGAGGACAAGCGCTCACCTGGCTGGGGTCCTGGCTTCAGTCTGCACACCTGTAGGAGGACCAACAGCGAGTCACTGTGCCATCCACGGAGGCCTGTCTCCTCCCTGCTTATCTGCCCCATCCCAGCTGAAACCTCCCTGGGAAGGGCTCAGGACTCAGAGCTGACCTCCCCCTCCCCAGTGGCACCCTAAGGCTGCCCGCACCTGTGCTGCCTTGTCTTCCACACCAGTCAGGAGAGCAGCTCTTCTCGCACCCAGAGCCCTGTCACTCTCTGACACGGTGGTCTTGACCTCCCCCCAACTCAGGCTACCTCAGGTCCACTCAGCCAAATCCTGGACTCATTTTCTTTCCTCTTTCTTTTTAATCATTGGGACTGAGAACTCTGACAGAGCAAACACTAGTATTTTTATGCTCAGCTATCTTTCTTTCTGGCTCTCTTCAGTCATCATCCCTCTGTACCTGTGCGTGACCTCACTGCACTCTTGTCCTGATGATCCACTCTCTCTCAGGTTACCCAAGCCCCCTGCTGAGCCCTCTCCTCTCCACCTGTGCCCTCTCATGGGCTCCCTGATCCCCTGGGTCCCCCTGTGCTTCTGCCACACTTGTTGACACGTCTCCAATCGTGGATGCTCCCTGAGGCAGGGGATACTGTTTGTTGCCCCATATCCACTCTTCCTTGTTCAGTTACAGAAACTTGATTTTATCTGGAGTGGCTGGGTGCCCCCCAACAGACAGATGTAGGATCTATAACTAAATCTAACATATAAGGGACTTCCCAAGTAGTCCAGTGGTTAAGAATCTGTCTTCCAATGCAAGGGACACAGGTTCAATCCCTGGGTGGTGGGGGTGGGGTGGGATGGGGTGCAGGTAACTAAATTCCACAAGCTGCACAGGGCACCTAAGCCCAAGTGCCACAAAGAGAAAGCCTGCGGGCCACAACGAAGAACCTCCTCCCCTCACCCCCCCCAAAAAGACAGCAACCATCATTTAAGTAAAAAAAAATTTTAAATATCACCAATAAGACATAAGGGGAAGTTGTGGGTAGGACTTGACAAAGGCTCTTTAAAAGGAGGACAGACAGCTGGGGAATAGTCTTTTTGTTCTTTCATCCTAATTGGATTCAGAAATAATGGCTGGAATTCTAGCAGCCATAATGAACCATGAGATGGCCTTCAGGAGAGAAGCCAAAATGCAGAACAGTGAACAGAAAGGTAGGAACCTCAGTGCTTATGGATGGCAGCTTCTGCTCTCTGGCTCCACATTCTTTTATATGAGGGGGAAAAAGTAAACTCTGTGTTATTTAACTTAACCATTCCTTCTGGATTTTGGTGCTAACAGTTGTATGCAAATTCTAACCAGTAGTTCCTAAATGTTTCTAAACCTGCATGCTTGAATACTGCTGGAGGAAGACATAACTATGTGCAATGATGTTTTTACCCATTTGTGGTTTCTCATCTGAGTTGATCCTCAAATACCATTTTGCATTTCCACAGTGACTATGTCACATTTTCTCTTCATCTCTGACCCTCATTCTCACTCTCAGGAGACAACCACTGTGGTTTTCGCTCTGCAGAATTAAAAAACCAATTTGTAAAAAAAAAAAAAAAAAAAAAAACCAATTTGTATGTAGTTGCATTTATAAATATTTTTATTTATGGCTTTGGATATTTTGTCATACTGGATATTTAGTCCAGTCATCTTCAACCCATGGTTGTAAAATAGTTTCACCTGCTTCCTACTAGCACTAGGATTATTTTTTCCTCATTTATATCTTCAATTTTGGTGCAAATTATAAGGCAGGGAGCTAATATTATTCTTTCTCAGCTGTGACTCCATTATTCCAGAAATACTCATTCTTCCTCCTTGATTAGAAATGCTTTCTTTTAACCTACTAAATTCCTGCATATATTTGGATCTGTTTTTACCCTGCTTGTATCTGATTTTTCACTTTTACTCCATTTGTTTACCTATTTAACCCAGAATTACATAATTTTAATTGTTGTAGCTTAATTATAAGTGCTCATGCTCATATAGTGCTTACTCTGCAGCAGGATCTATTCTAAATACCTTTTGTTTGTCATGACAACACCAGGGAAGTACTGTTTTCATTCCCATTTTACCGATCAGTAAGTTCAGGCTCACAGCAGTAGTATTAGTGTGCCAGAGTTTACCAGGCCAGAGTGTGAAGCAGGATTTGGCTGCAGGAATGCCCAATTCTGTGCTTTTCAAGCTCTGAGTTTTACAATCTGACAGGGCTCATCGCTCACTACAAATTTTAAAAATTATTTATGTACTTATTTTGCTGTGCCATGTCTTGTTGCAACAAAAGGGATCCGTGTTTGTCATGCATGATCTTCCCTGTGATGCACTGACTGTCTAGCAGTGTGTGGGCTTCAGTAATTTTGGCATGCAGGCTTAGTTGCTCTGCAGCATTTGGGATCTTAGTTCTGCCACCAGGGATCAAACCTGCATCCCCGGCATTGCAAAGCAGATTCTTAACCACTGGACCACTAGGGAAGTTCCCATATTGCAAATTAAAAAAAAATATTTCAAATCAGTTTTGGAGTTTGTTGTGGCATAAATAGTTAATGCCTCTTGCCCTGTGGTCTCTTTCAGTTGTAAATGCATACATCCAAATTTCTGATGGGCATCTCTACTCAGATGCCAAACAAACATAAACCATCCCAAACTCAAGACTCATTCTTCTTTCCCAATCATGGTCCTTGACCTCCTCTGCTCCCTAATTTACTTGATGATCTCACCATGGCCTCATTTGCCCAAGTTGGAAACATAGGACTTATTCCCACTCCTTCACCCTCACACCAATGCAATCACCAAGTCATACTGGTTTTCTCTCTTAAACTTTTCCAGGATCTGGCCTCTCCCTCCATGCACACAGACATGGTAGGTCCCAAATTTGATAGCACACGAATGCTGCCTGAGGAGGTCACTAAAAATTCAGATTCCCAAGCTCAGACCTCAGGTCCAGCAGGACCTTGCATTTTAACTGAGCACCCCTGGTCATCTGGTGCAGTAGGCTCTGAGAAACACCGAGCTGGGAATCTTGGGGAGAGGTTAGGGGTCCCAGACCACTTACCTTTGCTTCTCTTCCACCCGAGGTACACAGTCAGTCCCATGATTGGGATCTTGAGCAACAGAATGCTGGCCAGTGCCAACCCGACTATAGCTTCCATGGTCAGGGACCACAGCTTGGAACTCTTTTTGCCCTCTGAGCCCCCGAGGCCAGCTGTGGTGGTGGTGGTGGTAGGACCCCAGGTGGTTGTCTTGCTGCCTGAAAAATATGCAAATTCTTCACTAAAGGGCTGGAGGTATCTGGGTGAAGCTGTCACATCTTGTTCCTTAGTTTGGGGAAAGTGGGGGTGGGGAGCAGGTCTCTGAAGCTCTCCCACAGGGAGCAGAGTAACAAGAGGTGACGATGGAAGCTCTGAATCCTCTTCACGTCTTTAAAATCCTGAGTCTACCACTGATCAGTGCTATGACCTCAGAACCTCATTTTACTACCTACCCATAGGTGAACTAAATCACAGGATAAAAAATTATTTATTGTGGTAAAAGACAAATAACATGAAAATTACTATTTTAACCATATTTAACTGTATAGTTCAGTGGCATTAAGTACATTCACACTATTGTACAAGTCTCACCTCCATCCATCTCCTGAATTTTTCACCTTCATAAACTGAAGCTCTGTCCCCCAATTCCCCTTCCCCCCAGCCCCTGCCCCAGCAGTCTTCTTTCTGATTCTGTGAATATGACTGTTCTAGGGACCTCCTGTAAGTGGAATCAAACAGTATTTGTCTGTACCTAATGTATACTGGAATGCATTTCTAAGGTTAACTTAATTTCTAAGTCCTACAAATAGACTGTACCTCTTTTAACAGACAATTAAAAAATTGCTTAATACCCCACTAAAGGGAAGAAAATCCCAAATTCCAATGAAGTCTTCTGGTTAGTGTGGACCAAATTCATGTCCACTCTTATTAGAAATTAATAATAAAACTATAAATACCATCCCTCAACTAAGATTTTTAAATTATTTAATTTTACTAACATATCAGATAAACACCCTACAAAACTAAAGCTTCTATAAACTTTCATTATTTTAAATGTGAAGATGTTTTAAATGAATGAAAGATTAGCATCCAAGAAACGAGTAACGAAAATAGTGAGGAGGCAGCTCTAAGGACACTCGTAGTTTGAAAGTAATGAAAACCTAGACTGGATACATATTTAAGGAAATAGAACAGCAGAAGGAATGAAAAATGCAGGAGGCACTTAGAGAAAAATAAACCAGAAAGCAGACAAGACTCTTATAAATCTAACAGTGTCAAAACAGTATTGAAATTATACATGCATTGAGAAAATCATTGAGAAATCTACAAAGCTATGTGAAATGGCTGATTTTCTGAGACAAACACAAATTGAAAAGAATTAAAAAATAGTAAACTTTAATGGGCAGACAAAGAAGAAATTGAGGACAGTTTTAAAGAACTACCTTTTGTAGAGATTTCAAGCTCAGAAGGTGTAATGGCTAAATTCTTGTGAAAATTCAAGGACTGGATAATTCCCAGACAGAAGTTTCCAGAACATAGAAATACAGAAAATGATGCAATTCTAATTCCAAAACTTCCAGATGTACAAGCTGGGTTTGAGGAGGCAGATCATGGAGAAAGCAAGGGAGTTCCAGAAAAACAGCCTCTTCGGGTTCATTGACTAACTAAAGCCTTTGACTGTGTGGATCACAACTAACTATAGAAATTCTTAAAGAGATGGGAGTTCCAGACCACCTTACTTGTCTCTCAGAAACCTGTGTGCGGGTCAAGAAGCAACAGTTAGAACCTGACATGGACCAAATTGACTGGTTTGGAAAAATTGGAAAGGAGCACAACAAGGCTATGTAGTGTTACCCTCCTTATTTAATTATATGCAGAGTACATCATATGAAATGCCGGGCTGGATGAAACACAAGCTGGAATCAAGATTGCTGGGAGAAATATCAACAACCTCAGATATGCAGATACTATCACTCTAATGGCATTAAGTGCAGAGGAATTAAAGAGCCTCTTAATGAGGATGAATGAAAGACAAGAATGAAAAAGCTGGCTTGAAACTCAATATTAAAAAATCTAAGATCATGGCATCTGGTCCCATCACTTCATTGCAAACAAAAGGAGAAAAAATGAAAGCAGTGATAGATTTTATTTTCCTGGGCTCCAAAATCACTGTGGATGGTGACTGCAGCCATGAAATGAAATTTCCTTCCTTGCTCCTTGGAAGTATAGCTATGACAAACCTAGACAGCATATTAAAAAGCAGAGATGTCACTTTGCTGACAAAGGTCTGTATGGTCAAAGCTATGATTTTTCCAGTAGTCATGTACAGATGTGAGAGCTGGATCATAAAGTAGGCTGAGCAGTGAACAATTGACGCTTTTGAACTGTGGTGTTGGAGAAGACTCTTGAGAGTCCCTTGGACTGCAAGGAGATCAAACGAGTCAGTCCTAAAGGAAATCAAGCCTGAATATTCATTGTAGGGACTGATGCTTAAGTTGAAGCTCCAATACTTTGGGCACCTCACCTGATGTGAAGAGCCAACTCACTGGAAAAGACCCTGGTGTTGGGAAAGATTGAAGGCAGAAGGAGATAGGGGTGGCAGAGGATAAAATGGCTAGATAGCATGAGTGACTCAATGGACATGAATCTGAGCAAACTATGGGAGATAGTGGAGGACAGGGGAATCTGGCTTGCTACAGTCCATGAGGTTGAAGAGAGTCAGACTCGACTTAATTACTGGACAGCAACAGTTGGTGATGGACAGGGAGGCGTGGCATGCTGCGATTCACCGGGTCGCAAAGAGTCGGACATGACTGAGTGACTGAACTGAACTGAACTGAATCTGCAACCATAATCTGGACTGCTTCATACCCTCCTTCAGGGATATTCAGTTCAGCTCAGTTGCTCAGTTGTGTCCGACTCTTGGCGATCCCATGGACTGCAGCACGCCAGGCTTCCCTGTCCATCACCAACTCCTGGAGCTTACTCAAACTCATGTCCATTGAGTCGGTGATGCCATCCAACCATCTCATCCTCTGTTATCCCCTTCTCCTGCTTTCAATCTTTCCCAGCAGGGATATTAGGGGTTCACATTTATGACCCTTTAAGGGGGTTTGTAGCGTGAATTGCTTTTTTCCTGGTTGTCCCCATTGCTGGCTTAGGGTTTAACTCCTGTGATCTCCTGAGTGAGTTACATACATCTATTTCCAGCTTCCCCAATTTTGTTTTTATCCTCCTAGATCACAAATTTTTTTGTTCGTTGCTGGTTTTTGTCTTAAAAACTCCCTTCACTGTCATTCATTAGATTTTGAGAGGGAGTGGAGATAAACATGTGCATATAACTCTCCATTTTGGTCAAAACTTATGCTTTACTTTTACAACTTAAATTATAAAAAGTAAACATTCAAAAGATAATGTTACACACTAATAATAAAAACAAAGAATGGAGAGGAAGTTAGGGAATTAGAAAAGGAAGAAGAGGGATCTAAGGAGGCCAAAAACCTCTCAGAAAAGGTCATTTAAGGAAATATGGAGGAGACAGGAAATATTAATCCAAGGCTGTCTCGGTGAATTCAGATCTGAGTCACTATCTGTTTGCTTTGAAATCAGCATAGTGGTCAAGAAGGGGCAGTCGTTTTCCAAGGGAGGAGTCAGAGAGAGTGCCCTTCCCAGCCCAGAGCCATCATCCCTGGTGGACACTGTTAAGAATTTCCAGCACAAGTGATTATTAAAGCAAACTATCTTAGTCAATCACTAGTTTTCTAAAAAGTTATAGACAACAACCCCCTTACTGCCTGTGACTGTCAGGGAGGACCCCACCCCTGTTGCTCTGGAGACAAATAAATTGAGGTTAAATAAATTGAGGTTCAAGTTCCGATGGCCCATTGAGTGACAGAGGGAGATCTGTTAATGCAACACGTCCATTGTTAGGTTAAAAATACTCAAGACAACGAGATGACAGGTCAGTAGGTGAGGTTGAGAGGCTCACGGTTTAGAGAAGAGGTTCTGGGATTAAACCGGGGTCAAACCCCACCTGCACCAGGAGTGACGGGGCAGGTGTTTGCTGTCTGAGGACGGCAGCAGGACCAACTGTTACACAGGGTCGTGCGGAAGGTCAGCTGCGGCGATGCTGCCAAGGTGTCCCCCCGGGATGCGGGGCACAGTCAGGGGAGCTGCCGGGACTGCTGCCTCGTCATGACCAGGACAGAGGGGCACCGTCAGGGTGGACACAGGGACAGGGTGACTGGAACCACATGGGGGGGTGGTGGTGAGGAGAGGGGGAAGGAGGTAAAGGGGATGGAAGGAGGGAGAAGGAGAAGGAAAGCGAGGAGAGATGAACCGAGGGAAGGATGGTTGAACTGATGTTCTGGGGTTCAGAGCAGAGAAGGAAGGGGAGATGGGAAAACAGGTGATGGGGACACGGGGCCCCTTGGCACCTGCCGTGTATGTGGGCTGAGCTCATGGCTGTTGGGGGACTGACGTGGGGCAGCTGGGTCTCCACACAAGACTCAGGACAAAGGGGAGGAGCCACACCCCAGGGTGTCAAGCCACCTGGAGGACGTGGGGCGAGGGCAGGGGGCTGGGTGGAGCCCAGCTTGGAGCAGGAAGGGAGGACAGCTGGGAGCACAGAGGGTGTGGGGGCCTGGGGTGGGGGAGGGGCTGGATCTGGAGGGCAGAGAGGGGGATGGGCAAGGGAGGTGGTCCAGGGTTGGGGAAGATTAAGGTGAAAAGGGTAAAGTTGGCAGAGCCCTGGGGAGGAAACGGGAGAAGGGAGAGGAGTTTGAGAGAAGAGTCAGAAGGAGGGGCCTAAGCCGCATCTAGGGCTGAGGCACCAGTGGCCTCCAAGAGCCTCAGGCAGGACAGCTGGACTCACTGTGGGTGATGGTGAGTTTGGTCCCCTCGATGGACTGCAGGTGCTGCCTGCCATCTCTCAGTGTGTCCAACTGCACCCGGCAGAAGTACACAGACTCGTCCTCCCTCCGCAGGTTTGAGATCCGGAGGGAGCCGTTCTTCTCAGGTTCTGCCCAGTTCAGGAAGAGCCGGTTCTTGAAATTCTTATGGGTGAACAGAGGGGTCGTGTTGAAGATGAACTCCCCATGGAAGTGTTTCCATCTCCAGAATATTCTCATGTTGGGATCCTTGGCTAATTCCCAGGAGTAAGAGAAGAAGAAGGGGATGAGGATAGAGCCACCCTCAGGGGCTGAGAGATCCCTTGGTTGCTTCATATCAAAGTAAGGCTGTGGATTTCTTTGTGCCCAGTGACCTAGAGGAGGGAGGGAGAGACTCTGAAGCCACCAGGAGAGACACAGAAGGTGACCCCAGACCATCGGGCACCCTCACCTGCAGGGGGACATGTGACGGGGTAGGACTGGCCCTCTGGCCTGCGTGATCCCCTCTCCAGGCTTGGGGCAGGCAGGAGGGTGAGGGGTTGGGGGACCCAGCACTGTGGGACCCGCCCTTTGTTTGTTGGGGGTGGGAGGCCTGGCCAGCTACCCCAGGGGACCCTTCTACACACACCCAGCCACAGCTCCTCCCTGGGGTCCCTGGCAGAGCAGGACACTCCCAGCCACTCACCAGCCTGCAGAGACGCCGGCAGCAGCAGCAGGGGCAGCAGCAGGGGCAACCCCATGGCCTTGCCCTCCTCCCAGGTGAAAAGACAGGCAGAGCCAAGGCCAGACAGGAGGCCTTGGGGGGCTCCTGGGGGAGTCTCAGCACCAGGAGTGAGGACCAGGCTCCTTCAGAGGACGGAGGAGGGTGGGGGCCTTCCCCAAACCCGCCCACCCCGACAGTGAAGGGCACTTCCTTTATCAACCTGGCTTCTTCTTTTCCTTTATTGCAAAAGGGCCTCCCTGTGGTCAGTGCAAAGGGAGCCACGATCTGGGGCTCCCCGCCCCCTTCTTCACGCTGAGGGGCTGGTCCTGACCTGCGCCCGCTGGGCCTCCTCCCCGCTCAGCTCCTGCCTCCCCACCCTCACATCTCCCTGGCAGTCAGCCTCTGTGTCTCTCCTTGTCTCTGCTTATCTGAGTGTCTCTCCTCCCAGGGGAAGGGGCGGCAGCAGGACCAGCTGAGGCTCCTTCAGGGAGAGGTGGGGGCCGAGTCCCTGCCCAGCTGCAGCCCCACCAGGAGGAGCAGGGGGGAGCCGCTGGTGGTCAATCTCAGCCCCCCTCAGACACGGGGCGCCAGCCCGCTCTGGGCCCCTCTCCCTCCAGGACGGGGCTCCCCTTCAGTGTCTCCCTCCTCAGTCTTCAGGCAGAACCAAGGCCCACCAGGCCCCTCCCACCCTGGTGCTCCCTGTGTGCCATCTCACACCCCATTGAGGGGAGGAGGTGAGGGGGCTCAGCTTCCCACCTGCTCAGGGGGTGGGCCTTCTGGAGGCCACGTCTCCACCCGCAGATGGAGGGCTGGATCTGCAGGGCCCTCTGTGCTCACTCTACAGGGAGGACCCTGGGGCTCAGACCCGCCGGCCCCACAGCCAGGACTCTGAGAGTGGGACCAGCACTTGAGGTCCAGTCCTGCTGAGCCCACAGAGTCCTCTGCTCCATCTGGACGCTTCCTCCTGGTTGCATCTCAGAATCTCTGGGCCTCACCCTCTGAGTGCAGAGCTTTGGGAGGTGACTCCCAGGAGGCTGTCGTTAATAACACTCCTAGGGAATCTATCTGCAGCTGTGAGTCCCTGGCTCATCCAGGGCCTTCCCTGGACAAAGGGGAGGAAGGTCAGAGCAGTCATGGGTCATCCTGGTGACAGTCCCTGGGATCATCTCTGAGGGAGACATTGCCAGCTGTGACTGGTGGTGGGTGGGGTGAGAGACTGGGGGCTGGTGATCTTGGTGACCCCCAGGGCTGCCTGTGAAGGAGGCTCCGCTCACCACCTCCAGGATGAGCTTGGCACTGCGTACTGAATGGACCATTGTGGTGGGAAGACACGGTTTTGACTTCCTTTCTCCTTTTCTCCTTTCCCCCCACGCAGTCCTAATAGTTTTTTCCACAATTCTCTCATGGCCAGCCAGGCAGCCGTGCTATCTCTATGTACCTGTGTTTCCAGGCGGGAGAGGACAGATTCTGCGCTTCCATGGAATCCTCTTATCTGACTCAAGCCCTAAACTTGTTTTTTCTCACTTCCAGCTTTAGGACATTCTTTGGTGGATGCATCCCTATATCCCTTTTCTCCCTGGGGGAAACTGAGGCACAGACCTTAATGTCATAGAGAGTCCCCAACTCTCCTATTCCTATCGGGAGAAGGGAAGATGAATTCCTGTTATCAATTAGGCCCAAACATCTTCAGGATCCACAGAGAGGTCACCTTGAAGGCTCTTGCTTCCTCCAGGCTGGACTTGGACCACACTCTTGTCTGTCTGCCTTGTGAACTTGGCTCTTACCCAAGATTGCCCCTCCCCCATCAATCACCCCCAGTTAACCTCCCTCGCGTCCCCTTTCTCCCACAGCCCAGGTTAGAGGGGGTCATTCATCATGTTCCATTCAGCTGGCCACTTTTCAGGGTCTGGGGAAACAAAGGCAGGAGGGATGTGAGCATGGTCCAGGCCTGGGCAAGGCAGGACACACGAGGCACAGAAAGATGACAAGGGGTTCTCGGAAGGACAGGGACAGAGGAGAGAGGAGGGTCAAGGTCTTGGTCCCTACTCTCTCCCATGGACTGTCTGCAGGCCTCTGCTGACATCAGCACCCTTTATTTCCTCTTGTTTTCCCGGGGGAAGGGGCCCAGAGAAGGTTGTCCTGCCCTTGTTGGGTGCAGGCGTGCAGTGAGCCCTCCAGGACCGAGAGTCCAGCTGGGAAGGGAAGACCCACAGCATGAAACAAGCAGAGGGAGACCCAAGCCCCACAAAGTTACTGTTGAAACAGGCAGGAATGGCATCTCCCACTTATGCTGGGAGGCTTGTACTCACATTGACTGTGTTTTCTCATTCACTGTGTTCCTGAGGCTCTGACATCTGGGGCCTCAGTGACCAGGGAGAGACTGTCCCTGCCAGGGCTGCCAGTTCTTAGAAGAGCAGTGGACGTGCCCAGGAGCTCACCTGTCAAATGCAAACCAACCAGTCCAGAGCCCACACTACCCACCACCTCCTCTGTTTGGCTCTTATGCTCCGCGAGGCCCATATTCTTCTGCCTTATTCACTCCAGGGCCAAGTACCAGGTTACCAGTGAGAGCCCCTAATCCCCAGAGCCTGCAGACATTGTTCAAACCAGACAATCCTAAATCTCCCTGCTCACCCTTGCCTGTCTTTCTCAAAGAACCTACAGCAAAAGCTCCTGCCCATGATTCCCCCTACCTCTCTCTGCTTCCTGACTGATCCTGGTGCTTCCATGCATGGAGTGATGGGCATCTTGTTTTTAAGGAGTTGTGAATGTAAACTGCTCCCTTTATAACAGTTATTTGTGTGCTTGTCTTAGCATACCTGATTAAAACAAATCCAGGTTTTATTTTAAAATATAAAAATATTTTATATTAGTATTCTAATAATATCAATGTAAGTCCTAAAATTATACAACTGAAGAAAAAAAAACAGGAGAAAGTTGTTGAGATCTTGGGTTAGGCAAAGATTTCTTATATTCACAGCCCAAAGTATGACCCATAAAAGGAAATATTTAAAAATTAGAGTTCATCAACATGAACAACTTCTCTTAACTCTCTCCACCAACCCCAGGAGGTAGGCAGGGTCTATTTTGATCCTCATTTTGTGTGGGAAGAAACTTGGGCCCCAAGTGAGACTATGAGATTCAACTGAAGTCACATTGCATGTGAATGTTGGTGGTGGCATTGGGTCTGAACCCAGAGCCCATGCTCCCGACCACTTCCCCATGCAGTGACAAAGATCAGCAGCCCTCTGGCCGCATTAACAACCAACACTTCCCTTTTCTGTATTGTCTTCCTGCTACACACAGAGATGCTTGAGGATCTAATGGGACAGTGCCTCAGGGGGCTTTGGGTCCTTGTCACCCAGCACAGGGTGGGGTAGTTGGTGCTGACCTAAAGTTTATGGAAAGAAGGAGAGATCTTGAAAGGATGGGTATCGGTGTGATGATCCATGTAGCTATCCAGGCCACGTGCAGAGCCCTCTGTGTCATCCTGTCCTCACTGGGCCCCTCCAAGGGAGGTACTCTTACTGCCCCACTTTGCAGATGAGAAACCAGAAGCTCAGAGGAGGGAAGTCCTCTGCCCCACAGTTGGCTCCAGAGCCTGCATCTGCAGTTCCTGCCTCTGCCACGTTCACAAGGTTCATCTTTGTGTGACTAGGTTTCCTCACGTCACTAGGATGTGCTTCAGCTCCTGATCCACCTGACAGATGCTGATCGGGCTTCCAGGAGATGCGAGCAGAGGGCGAAGAACTGGGGAGTGAAGGCTGACCCCTGACCTGCCGAGCTTCTGGGCTGGGGGAAGTGAAGGACAACCACACGAGTGGGACCAGGGGATTGTTGTCTGCACTTCCCCTCAGAGCAGCGTGCTGGTGAGTGTTCACCAAACAATTTTCAGAGAAGGTGTCCTGATTGGTAGGCTTTTACAGTTTCCATGTGTAAATACTCCCACAAAGTCAAGTTAACTATTGTGTGGACTGACTGTGTTCCCCCCTCACCCCAAATTCATATGTTGAACCCCTAACCTCTCAGTGTATATTTGGAAATGAAGGCTCTAACAAAATACTGGAGGTTGAATGAGGTCATGAGGAGGGGGCCCCAGCCCAGTAGGATCAGTGTCCTCATCAGAAGTGAGCCCAGAGCAGCCCCTACACTCAGAGGCCATGTGAGCACATGGCAAGAAGGGCGCCTGCACACCAAGGGGAAGAGGCCTCAGAGTGAGACCTGCCTTGTGAGCATTGGAATCTTGGGGTCCCACCCTCCAGAACTGTAGAAATCAATGTCTCGTTTTTAGCCACCCTGTCTGTGGTATGTTGCCCTGGCAGCCTAAGCAGGTAATACAGCCACCAACGGGAAGTCACTGAATGTGAGTCGGGAAGCAATGTGCGGTATGTGCCACGTGCAGCCTTCCCACCAAGCAGGTACAGTAAGTAGCACAGCAACCTCGAAAGCATAGACAGTAGTGGAATATGATGAAGTAAGTAGGCAGGGATGAGCGTCCCTCATTTTTAATATGATTTATTTAATTGTAGGGCTTCCCAGGTGGCGCTAGTGGTAAAGAACCCGCCTGCCAAAGCAGGAGACTTAAGAGACACGGGTTTGATCCCTGGGTCGGGAAGATCTCCTGGAGGAGGGCAAGGCAACCCACTCCAGTATTCTTGCCTGGAGAATCTCATGGACAGAGGAGCCTGGTGGGCTACAGTCCATGAAGTCACAAAGAGTTGGACAAGACTGAATTGACTTAGCTTATGAACACATTTAACTGTAAGTTTGTATTTTTTGATTAAGATTTTTTTATTATGTAAAATATACCTAACATAAAATTTATCATTTTCACCATTTAAGTGGCATTAAGCCACGTTGTACAGGTACTATATAATTTTTAATTAGGCTGTGTTTTAACCACTGGCTTGCAACATTCCCCCAAATTTAACAATCAGCTCCAGCACATCCCTGTCAACGTGGTCTCCCCACCAATCCTCAGGTTGGTTGACAAATTTAGGATAAAAAGTCATTAAATGATCTTGTTTATGTGCATTTCAAGGAATTCAAATTTATGATGAATTATGATCAACATAAAAATCCTCCGTTTTCTTCCTCTTCCTCCTTTCTTCCTCCGTCTCTTCCACCCTCACCTTCTTTATTTGTAATATCTTTTTAGTAAACTCTCATTCTGAACAGCTGAGTGAGAGTTGCTTCTAAGGCCTAAATTGGCAAATGGATCTCAGTCAAGGTCCTGAACCCCAGATACGTTTCATCTCAGCCCACAAAACGTCATGTTATTGCATGTCGCTGGCCCCTCACATTTATCTGTTTTTTGGTTTAAGACAACAGAAATTTGTTCTGTCACAATTCTGGAGGTCAGAATCCACAGTCACAAGGCTAGCAGTGCCATACGCCTCCCAACAGCACATGGGAGGAGGATGCCTCCCAGCCTCTTCCAGCTGCTAGTTCTTCCAGCATCCTTAGCATTCCTTGGCTTGTCGATGCATCGCTTCAATCTCTATCTCCCACGTCTCTTTTTGAAATTATTATTATTATTTGACTGCTCTGTGTCTTTGTTGGGGTGCACAGGCTCTTCCTTGCTGCATGAGGGCTTTTTCTAGTTGCAGCGAGCAGGGGCTGCTCTCTAATTGCGGTGCACAGGCTTCTCATGGCACTGGCTTCTCTGGACTTGAAGTTGCTTGAGTTTCAGTAGTTGCTGCCCTCGGGCTCTAGAGCGCGGGCTAAGTATTTGTGGCACTCAGGCTTGGCTCCCCCACGCCTGGTGGGCTCTTCCCAGACCAGGGATAGAACCCGTGTCCCCTGCATTGGCAGGAGGATTCTTAACCAATGGACCACCAGGGAAGTCCCCATGTCTACTCTTGAGTGTTACGACTGGGCTTCATTGCATTCCTGGTTCACAAAACTGGATCAATGGCTCTAGCATGATCCTCTGAAGGGCAAATCCAAATTGTGAGGAAAATAGTTAACCCTGAACAGCAGACAACACACGCATGTGACAGCTGAGGAGACCGGGGGAGCAGGGAGGGAATTTGCTTCTGCAGAGACGAGTGAGTGAGGGCAGCAACACCAAGGACCAAGGGAGACAAAGGCCTCTCCGAAGCCCAGGGATGATGTCTGAACGTTGGGAGAGACCCATGAAGTAGCGGCCCCACACACAGCTCTCCCTCCTCCCCCTCAGGACTGCAGGTCCTGAGCAGACTCGCTGGACTGGCCGTGGGCCACCTCCCTGTCTCTCAGTGCTCGCTGGTGGCTCAGTGGTAAAGAAGCCGCCTGCCTATGCAGGAGACGCAAGTTTGATCCCTGAGTCAGGAAGATCCCCCAGAAAAAGAAATAGCAGCCCACTCCACTATTCTTGCCTGGGAAATTCCATGGACAGAGGAGCCTGGCAGGCTACCATCCATGGGGTCACAGAAGAGTCGGACACAAGTTAACAACTAAACAATAACACCCTGCCCACCCCTTCTTCTCTAAGCATCCCTTTCTTCAGCTGTCTTTCAACTGCCTTCATCTGAGAGAGCCACCTGGTTCCAGCCAGGACCACCCCCCCGCCCCAACTTCATGACAGAGTCTGAATTCATCATTGGCCAGTGTGTGGTAGATAGAGAGAGAGGTGCTCGCGATTTTTGTCTTATTGCTGAAAACCCCCACTGCGTGAGAGCACAATGTAGACTGGAAAATGTAGGCAGGAAGGAAAGGGCTCTGGAGTCTACTAAAGAATTGGTGGCTGTATTTCTTCAATCTTGGACCTGGAGTGCCTGGGGTAAGGTAAACCCATCCAGCTGTGTGACAGACAGCCCAAGATGCCGGTGGCGGAGCACAGCGGGTGCTCTGTCCTGGGTCCTGTAATGTTCCAGTGTGGGTGCTGCTGGTCACAGGCTTGCAGGGTGTCTCTGCTCCCATCAGTGATTCAGGGAGCCAGGCTCCTTCGGTCTCACCTTCTCTGGTTCCTTCGTGTCCTCTCTGTTCACCTGGCAAATGGGAGACAGAGCTTGGAGGGCTGCTCGAGGGGGTCTGACACCACTTCCTGTGGAGGTTACATACTTCACTTCCTTCCGCACTGCATCAGCCAGGGGTTAGTTGCCTGACCCTAATCTGTGTGTAGAGAGGCTGGGAAATGTGTTTAGATGTGGGAACAGGATTAGGGTGAGGCAGGCAGAGCACTCACCCCAGACTGAGGGTTTCAGGGGATGCCAAAGAACTCAGTAGGTTTTGAGTGTCTTACTGATGCTTGCTTCCATTAAAGCCAGGAGGTCAAATTATAATAAATTCTGGTTTTGATATAAATAGAAACTTTAAACTTAAAATAATCTGAGTTTTAATAGACCTTTTCAATTTTTCAATATCTTTTGAACTCTTCAGTATTCTTGTAAAAGTTATGCATTAAATATAGATGATGGACTTCCCTGACTGCTCTGTGGTTAGGACTCCTCGCTTGCACTGCAGGGGGTGCAAGTGTGATCCCTGGTTGGGGGGAACCAAGATGCCACCTGCCATGTGGTGTGTCCAAGACAATATTTTTTTAAAGCACGTGAAAGCGTGTACCTCGAGGCCCACACTCCTGTGTGTCTGGTAGGAAAGGGAGCTAGACCTTAAGGAACATGTAAGAGTCTCTGCCAAACCCCCACACTTTATGACTATTGAAAGCAAAATTATAATATTGTTGGTGGAATTTTCCATGATTATAGATTTAATACATATGATAATTACCACAAAAAGTGAATGGTAAATAAAACTCTATGGTTGTGAGGTGTCTTTGTGTCACTTAAAATAGTAAAGTATTATTTTAAGTAAACTGAAAAGTTAAGTACATATTATCATCCTAGAGCCCAATGTATTCTCATCCTTTACTTATTTCATCTTTCTCCTTTTTTATTTTTTGGCCTCGACACACCAAATGTGGGATCTTAGTTCCCTGTCCAGTGATCGAACCTGAGCCCCATACAATGGAAGCAGAGTCTTAACCAATAGACTGCCAGGGAATTCCCTCATCTTTCTTCTTTGATCACAAATGCCTTTAACCCAGGATACTTTCCTCTGCATACACGCTCATTGTGGTCAAGGTCTTGGTGACATGTTGTCCTTCTTACTGCTTCCTGAGAGGTTTGTTATTACCCTTTTAATTTCTTTTTAATCCCAGAGTTATTTAAGAGTGTGTCTCTTCATTTCCTGGCTTCCCTGGTGGCTCAGCAGTAGAGAATCCACCTACCAAGGCAGGTGCAAGAGACACAGGTTTGATCCCTGGATCAGGAAGATCCACTGGGAGAGGAAAGGGCACCCCACTCCAGTATTCTTGCCTGGAAAATCACATGGACAGAGGAGCCTGGCAGGCTACAGTCCATGGGGTCGCAAAAGAGTCAGACATGACTTGGAGAATAAACAATGAGAACAAAACAACTCTTCGTTTCCCAGTATATGTAGTTAAGATTTTTTGGTCCCATTGAAAAAAAAAATTAGCCTCATAAACAGTGTATGGTTCTATGGTGTTGGTATACTACATTATTAAGTTTTAATACTTGTGGTAAAATATACACAACATAAAATTTTACATTTTAACCCTTTTTTGGTGTACAACTCAGTGGCATTCTCACACTCACAATGTTGTACAACCATCACCCCTACCTCCTTACAAGTTTTCCATTACGCCACACAGAAACTTCCTTCTTTTGCATGTAGACATTCCCCTCTCCCAGCACCATTTATTAAAGATAACTTGTGTAGTTTTTAGTGGTTGCTCTAGGATGATAATATGTGTACTTAATTTTTCAGTTTAGTTAAAATTACAATTATTTTACCATTTCAAGTGACACGAAGACACCTCACAACCATGGAGTTTTCTTTACCATTCACTTTATGTGGTAATTATCATGTGTATTATATCTATAATCACGGAAAATCCCACCAACAATGTTGTAATTTTGCTTTCAATAGTCATATATATTTTAAAGAACTTAAGAGGAGAAAACCACCTCTTCTATTCACCTGGATAATTACCATTTTTGTCACTGGTCCTGGATCCCTGAAGTTCCAGGTTTTCCTCTGATTTCATTTCTCTTCCCTGTGAAGAACTTCCTGTAGCATCTCTTTTCAACCAGGTTTGCTGGCCATGAGTCCGCTCAGTTTTTCTCTATTTGAGAACACCTATTTCATCTTCATTACTGAAGGATGTTTTTTCTGGAGGTAGAATCTGGGTTGACAGCGCTCGTCATTCAGCACTTTGAACATGCAGTTCTGCTGTCTTCTGTCCTCCATGGTTTCTGATGAGAAATTTGCAGTCATTTGAATCACTGTCCCCCATGTGTGGTGCTTTGTGATTCTCTGGCAAGATTTCTCTATCTTTAGTTTTCTCTGGTTTGATTATGATGTGTCTGGATATGGTTTTCTTTGAGTTTGTCCTCTCTGGAGTTCACCAAGCTTTAAATTGATCTCTTTAAATTTAAAAAGATCATCTTTAAATTGATCTCTTTCAAGCATTTGAGAAGTTTGTATTGTTTGTTCAAGTGTTTTCTTCTGCATCGATCCCTTTCTTCTCCGTTTCCAGAATTCCAGTGACACATGTGTTAGACCTTTCTATATTGTCCCCTGGGTCTATAGGCTCTGTTCATTTTTATAAATCTTATTTTTCCTGGTTGTTCAGGTTGGATAGTTTCTTTTGATCTATTTTTTTTTTTTAAACTTTACATAACTGTATTAGTTTTTGCCAAATATCAAAATGAATCCACCACAGGTATACGTGTGTTCCCCATCCTGAACCCTCCTCCCTCCTCCCTCCCCATTCCATCCCTCTGGGTCGTCCCAGTGCACCAGCCCCAAGCATCCAGTATCGTGCATCGAACCTGGACTGGCAACTCATTTCATACATGATATTTACATGTTTCAATGCCATTCTCCCAAATCTTCCCACCCTCTCCCTCTCCCAGAGAGTCCATAAGACTGTTCTATACATCAGTGTCTCTTTTGCTGTCTCGTTAACAGGGTTATTGTTACCATCTTTCTAAATTCCATATATATGCGTTAGTATACTGTATTGGTGTTTTTCTTTCTGGCTTACTTCACTCTGTATAATAGGCTCCAGTTTCATCCACCTCATTAGAACTGATTCAAATGTATTCTTTTTAATGGCTGAATAATACTCCATTGTGTAAATGTACCACAGCTTTCTTATCCATTCATCTGCTGATGGACATCTAGGTTGCTTCCATGTCCTGGCTATTATAAACAGTGCTGCGATGAACATTGGGGTACACGTGTCTCTTTCCCTTCTGGTTTCCTCAGTGTGTATGCCCAGCAGTGGGATTGCTGGATCATAAGGCAGGTCTATTTCCAGTTTTTTAAGGAATCTCCACACTGTTCTCCATAGTGGCTGTGTCTTTTGATCTATTTTTAAGTTTACCGACTCTTTCCTCTGTTATATCCATTCTGTTACTGAACTCTTCAAGTTAGCTTTTTGTTCCAGCAAGATCATGTTTGTCAGCTTGAATGTTTTCATTTGGCTCCTACGGATTTTATTTTCTGCTGAGAATGTCTGTCTTTCTATTCATTTCAAGACTGTTCACCTTTATTTTGTAGAGCAAGGTTGTCATCGCTGTGTTAAAGTCTTTGTCTAGCAATTCCAACATCTGTGTCATCGAGGTGGGTGTGCCTTGTGGGTTGTTGAGATTTTTCTCTTTATTTGTACCTCCAGTAATTTTGCTTTATATCCTGGACATTGTAACTACTGTTCTATGAGGTGCTGGGTCCTGTTACAACCTTTCAGAGACTGTTGATTTCTGCTTAGGCAATGAGTTGCCCTGAGTCTTCAGCCCAGAGTCCCAACATGCCTGCTGTGGGCAGTTGTTCCAAAGCCATTTCCATTTTCAAACACTTGGCTGTGGAGTTTGTCCTGTGTGTGCACCCACCCCCTTCCTCTCCTTCACCCCCTGCCCCTCCACTGCCCACAAGCCACCCTGGGACTGGGGTGGGGGTCTACATCACAGTTTAGTTCTCAAAGCCTTTAGTATGTTCTTTAGGATCAGTTCCATTGAGGTTTATCTTGGGTGAGAACTTGGGACTCCATATGCAGCTGATGGAATCCCTCTTTCAAGCTTCTTCCTCTTAGAGATAGAAAGCCCAGGTTTTAACTTCCTCATCACTTCTTACATGTACTTTCTGTGGCTGCATCTGCCTTTCAGGGCAACAGTGAGAGGGAGGGGAGTGAGAAAAGCAAGGGAGCTCTTCCCAGGCTCTTTCAACCGCAAGGTCTCCCTTTCTTAGTTTCTGTGGTCAGGGAGAAGAGTTGGTTTTTTTTTTTCTCTCTCTCTCTCTCTCCTAGTTTTTCTTTTTTTTTTTTTAATATAAATTTATTTATTTTAATTAGAGGCTAATTACTATACAATATTGTAGTGCTTTTGCCGTACATTGACATGAATCCACCATGGGTGTACATGTGTTCCCCATCCTGAACCCCTTTCCCACCTCCCTCCCCATCCCATCCTTCTGGGTCATCCCAGTGCACCAGCCCTGAGCACCCTGTCTCATGCATCGAACCTGGACTGGCAATTCATTTCACATATGATAATATACATGTTTCAATGCCATTCCCCCAAATCATCCCACCCTCGCCCTCTCCCACAGAGTCCAAAAGACTGTTCTATACATCTATGTCTCTTTTGCTGTCTCGCATATAGGGTTATCATTACCATCTCTCTAAATTCCATATATATGCATTAGTATATTGTATTGGTGTTTTTCTTTCTGGCTTACTTTTGTGTATAATACTCTGTATAGTAGGCTCCAGTTTCATCCACCTCATTAGAACTGATTCAAATGTATTCTTTTTAATGGCTGAGTAATAGTTCATTGTGTATATGTACCACAGCTTTCTTATCCATTCGTCTGATGATGGACATCTAGGTTGCTTCCATGTCCTGGTTATTATAAACAGTGCTGTGATGAACACTGGGGTACACGTGTCTCTTTCAATTCTAGTTTCCTCAGTGTGTATGCCCAGCAGTGGGATTTCTGGATCATAAGGCAGTTCTATTTCCAGTTTTTAAAGGAATCTCCACACTGTTCTCCATAGTGGCTGTACTAGTTTGCATTCCCACCAACAGTGTAAGAGGGTTCCCTTTTCTCCACACCCTCTCCAGCATTTATTGCTTGTAGACTTTTGGATAGCAGCCATTCTGCCTGGCATGAAATGGTACCTCATTGTGGTTTTGATTTGCATTTCTCTGATAATGAGTGATGTTGAGCATCTTTTCATGTGTTTGTTAGCCATCTGTATGTCTTCTTTGGAGAAATGTCTGTTTAGTTCTTTGGCCCATTTTTTGATTGGGTCATTTATTTTTCTGGAATTGAGCTGCAGGAGTTGCTTGTATATTTTTGAGATTAATTCTTTGTCAGTTGCTTCATTTGTTATTATTTTCTCCCATTCTGAAGGCTGTCTTTTCACCTTGCTTATAGTTTCCTTTGTTGTGCAAAAGCTTTTAAGTTTAATTAGGTCCCATTTGTTTATTTTTGCTTTTATTTCCAATACTCTGGGAGGTGGGTCATAGAAGATCCTGCTGTGGTTTATGTCAGAGAGGGTTTTGCCTATGTTTTCCTCTAGGAGTTTTATAGTTTCTGGTCTTACATTTAGATCTTTAATCCATTTTGAGTTTATTTTTGTGTATGGTGTTAGAAAGTGTTCTAGTTTCATTCTTTTGCAAGTGGTTGACCAGTTTTCCCAGCACCACTTGTTAAAGAGATTGTCTTTTCTCCATTGTATATTCTTGCCTCCTTTGTCAAAGATAAGTTGTCCATAGGTGCGTGGATTTATCTCTGGACTTTTGATTTTGTTCCTTGATCTATATATTTCTGTCTTTGTGCCAGTACAATACTGTCTTGATGACTGTGGCTTTGTAGTAGAGCCTGAAGTCAGGCAGGTTGATTCCTCCAGTTCCAGTCTTCTTTCTCAAGATTGCTTTGGCTATTTGAGGTTTTTTGTATTTTCATACAAATTATGAAATTATTTGTTCTATGAAAAATACCATTGGTAGCTTGATAGGGATTGCATTAAATCTATAGATTGCTTTGGGTAGTATATTCATTCTCATGATATTGATTCTTCCAATGCATGAACATGGTATATTTCTCCATCTATTTGTGTCCTCTTTGATTTCTTTCACCAGTGTTTTATAGTTTTCTATATATAGGTCTTTTGTTTCTTTAGGTAGATATATTCCTAAGTATTTTATTCTTTTCATTGCAATGGTGAATGGAATTGTTTCCTTAATTTCTCTTTCTGTTTTCTCATTGTTAGTGTATAGGAATGCAAGGGATTTCTGTGTGTTAATTTTATATCCTGCAACTTTACTATATTCATTGATTAGTTCTAGTAATTTTCTGGTGGAGTCTTCAGGGTTTTCTATGTAGAGGGTCATGTCATCTGCAAACAGTGAGAGTTTTACTTCTTCTTTTCCAATCTGGATTTCTTTTTCTGCTATGATTGCTGTGGCCAAAACTTCCAAAACTATATTGAATAGTAGTGGTAAGAGTGGGCACCCTTGTCTTGTTCCTGACTTTAGGAGAAATGCTTTCAATTTTTCACCTTTAAGGATAATGTTTGCTGTGGGTCTGTCATATATAGCTTTTATTATGTTGAGGTATGTTCCTTCTATTCTTGCTTTCTGGAGGGTTTTTATCATAAATGGATGTTGAATTTTGTCAAAGGCTTTCTCTGCATCTATTGAGATAATCATATGGTTTTTATCTTTCAGTTTGTTAATGTGATGTATTACATTGATTGATTTACGGATATTGAAAAATCCTGCATCCCTGGGATAAAGCCCACTTGGTCATGATGTATGATCTTTTTAATATGTTGTTGGATTCTGTTTGCTAGAATTTTGTTAAGGATTTTTGCATCTATGTTCATCAGTGATATTGGCCTGTAGTTTTCTTTTTTTGTGGCATCTTTGTCTGGTTTTGCTTTTAGGGTAATGGTGGCCTCATAGAATGAGTTTGGAAGTTTACCTTCCTCTGGATTTTCTGGAAGAGTTTGAGCAGGAACATAGCCCTGAGCGTCAATATACAGGCTGCCCAAAGTCACACCAAACCCATTGACATCTCAAAACTCACTACTGGACACTTCATTGCACTCCAGAGAGAAGAAATCCAGTTCCACTCACCAAAACACTGACACAAGCTTCCCTAACCAGGAAATCTTGAGAAGCCACCCATCCAACCCCACCCACAGCGAGGAACCTCCACAATAAAGAGGAACCACAAACTGCAAGATTATGGAAAGGCCACCCCAAACACAGCAATATAAACAAGATGAAAAGGCAGAGAAATACTCAGGAGGTAAAGGAACAGGATTAATGCCCACCAAACCAAACAAAAGAGGAAGATATAGGGAATCTACCTGAAAAAGAATTCCAAATAATGATAGTGAAAATGATCCAAAATCTTGAAAACAAATGGAGTTACAGATAAATAGCCTGGAGGCAAGGATTGAGAAGATGCAAGAAATGTTTAACAAGGACCTAGAAGAAATAAAAAAGTCAATATATAATGAATAATGCATTAAATGAGATCAAACACACTCTGGAGGGAACCAACAGTAGAATAACAGAGGCAGAAGATAGGATAAGTGAGGTAGAAGATAGAATAGTAGAAATAAATGAAGCAGAGAGGAAAAAAGAATTAAAAGAAATGAGGACAACCTCAGAGACCTCTGGGACAATGTTAAACGCCCCAACATTCGAATCATAGGAGTCCCAGAAGAAGAAGATAAAAAGAAAGACCATGAGAAAATACTTGAGGACATAATAGTTGAAAACTTCCTAAAATGGGGAAGGAAACAGTCACCCAAGTCCAAGAAACCCAGAGAGTCCCAAACAGGATAAGCCCAAGGCAAAACACCCCAAGACACATATAAATCAAATTAACAAAGATCAAACACAAAGAACAAATATTAAAAGCTGCAAGAGAAAAACAACAAATAACACACAAGGGGATTCCCATTAGGATAACAGGTGATCTTTCAATAGAAACTCTTCAGACCAGAAGGGAATGGCAGAACATACTTAAAGTGATGAAAGTGAAAATCCTACAGCCCAGATTACTGTACCCAGCAAGGATCTCATTCAAATATGAAGGAGAAACCAAAATTTTACAGACAAGCAAAAGCTGAGAGAATTCAGCACCACCAAACCAGCTCTCCAACAAATGCTAAAGGATCTTCTCTAGACAGGAAACACAGAAAGGGTGTATAAACTCAAACCCAAAACAACAAAATAAATGGCAACGGGATCATACTTATCAATAATTACCTTAAATGTAAATGGGTTGAATGCCCCAACCAAAGACAAAGACTGGCTGAGTGGATACAAAAAGAAGACCCCTATATATGTTGTCTACAAGAGACCCACCTTGAAACAAGGGACACATACAGACTGAGAGTGAAGGGCTGGAAAAAGATATTCCATGCAAATAGAGACCAAAAGAAAGCAGGAGTAACAATACTCATATCAGATAAAATAGACTTTAAAATAAAGGCTGTAAAAAGAGACAAAGAAGGACACTACATAATGATCAAGGGATCAATCCAAGAAGAAGATATAACAATTATAAATATATATACACCCAACATAGAAGCACCACAATATGTAAGGCAAATGCTAACAAGTATGAAAGGGGAAATTAACAATAACACAATAATAGTGGGAGACTTTAATACCCCTCTCACACCTATGGATAGATCAACTAAACAGAAAATTAACAAGGAAACACAAACTTTAAATGATACAATAGACCAGTTAGACCTAATTGATATCTATAGGACATTTCACCCCAAAACAATGAATTTCACGTTTTTCTCAAGTGCACATGGAACCTTCTCCAGGATAGATCACATCCTGGGCCATAAATCTAGCCTTAGCAAATTCAAAAAAATGGAAATAATTCCAAGCATATTTTCTGACCACCATGCAGTAAGATTAGATGTCAATTACAGGAGAAAAACTATTAAAAATTCCAACATATGGAGGCTGAACAACACACTGCTGAATAACCAACAAATCACAGAAGAAATCAAAATATGCATAGAAACAAATGAAAATGAAAACACAACAACCCAAAACCTATGGGACACTGTAAAAACAGTGCTAAGGGGAAAGTTCATAGCAATACAGGCATACCTCAAGAAACAAGAAAAAAGTCAAATAAATAACCTAACTCTACACCTAAAGCAACTAGAAAAGGAAGAAATGAAGAACCCCAGGGTTAGTAGAAGGAAAGAAATCTTAAAAATCAGGGCAGAAATAAATGCAAAAGAAACAAAAGAGACCATAGCAAAAATCAACAAAGCCAAAAGCTAGTTCTTTGAGAAGATAAATAAAATTGACAAACCATTAGCCAGACTCATCAAGAAACAAAGGGAGAAGAATCAAATCAACAAAACTAGAAATGAAAATGGAGAGATCACAACAGACAACACAGAAATACAAAGGATCATAAGAGACTACTATCAGCAACTATATGCCAATAAAATGGACAACTTGGAAGAAATGGACAAATTCTTAGAAAAGTACAACCTTCCAAAACTGAACCAGGAAGAAATAGAAAATCTTAACAGACCCATCATAAGCAAGGAAATTGAAACTGTAATCAGAAATCTTCCAGCAAACAAAAGCCCAGGACCAGATGGCTTCACAGCTGAATTCTACTAAAAGTTTAGAGAAGAGTTAACACCTTTCCATCTTCTAGTTTTTCTCAGTGGCCATGGCTGCTCTGTGACTGGGTTGCCCCTACTGCATGAGCGTGCTTCTTTGGGTCTTACCCCAGGGCAGGGCGGGGTGCGATTACAAATAAAACCAAGGTTTTCCTTCTAGTCTGTCTGTCCTAGTCCTCTGATCAGTAAAGGAGGGTTTCTGTTGGAGTTTTTCTTCCTGTATCTGCTGTGCAGTTCTGGGATTCAGGATGCTCTGAGTCTGGGATGAGAGACACAGGAGGATAAAACAAAACCAAACCATAAACTCACTGCCATACCTTTCCATGAGTTCTGATTTCTCTCTCCCAGTCTCCTGTAACTGATTTTCAGAGTCCTCCAATAATTTCATGTATTCTGTCCAGGGCTTTAGCGGTAATCAGTGGGGGAGAGACAGGGTGGAGTGTGTTTACTCACCTAACTAGACCTGGGACTCCTACCTTGGTATTTTCAATCACACAAATTAGATATCATGTTACTGTTTTATAAGCTCAGTATTACTTTGATTTACCTGCATGCTAACTTATATGCAGAGTACATCATGAGAAATGCTGGGCTGGAAGAAGCACAAGCTGGAATCAAGGTTGCCAGGAGAAATATCAATAACCTCAGATATGCAGATGACACCAGCCTCATGGCAGAAAGTGAAGAGGAACTAAAAAGCCTCTTGATGAAAGTGAAAGAAGAGAGTGAAAAAGTTGGCTTAAAACTCAACATTCAGAAAACGAAGATCATGGCATCTGGTCCCATCACTTGATGGCAAATAGATGGGGAAACAGTGGAAACAGTGTCAGACTTTATTTTTGGGGGCTCCAAAATCACTGCAGATGGTGATTGCAGCCATGAAATTAAAAGACGCTTACTCCTTGGAAGGAAAGTTATGACCAACCTAGATAGCGTATTCAAAAGCAGAGACATTACTTTGCCAACAAAGGTCCGTCTAGTCAAGGCTATGGTTTTTTCCAGTGGTCATGTATGGATGTGAAAGTTGGACTGTAAAGAAAGTTGAGCGCCGAAGAATTGATGCTTTTGAACTGTGGTGTTGGAGAAGACTCTTGTGAGTCCCTTGGACTGCAAGGAGATCCAACCAGTCCATTCTAAAGGAGATCAGTCCTGGGTGTTCTTTGGAAGGACTGATGCTAAAGCTGAAACTCCAGTACTTTGGCCACCTCATGCGAAGAGTTGACTCATTGGAAAAGACTCTGATGCTGGGAGGGATTGGGGCAGGAGGAGAAGGGGACGACAGAGGATAAGATGGCTGGATGGCATCACTGACTTGATGGACGTGAGTCTGAGTGAACTCCGGGAGTTGGTGATGGACAGGGAGGCCTGGCATGCTTCGATTCATGGGGTTGCAAAGAGTCGGACACGACTGAACAACTGAACTGAACTGAACTGAACTTGCTTCTTTTTTCTCACCATTCTCTTTTGTACTTCAGAGCTTACTTCTTTCTGTTGTTTCTTATTTTGTTTAGAAATATCTTTATTTTGCTAATGTTCTTGAAAATAGCTTATTTGGGTACATAATTCAAGGTTGACATAGTTTTTTTTTTCTCAACACTTCGAAGATAATTTTGCATTTTCCAGTGAGAAGTTAGTTGTCTGTTTGTGGTGCTTCTGTAGATACTGGGTTTATTTTGCCTACTATTAACATCTCCTCTTTGGTATTTTACCGTTAAACTAGAATGTTTCTGGTTGTGACTTTTTTAATTTATTATGCTTGGAATTTATCGGGCTTCCTGAGTCAATACTAGAAAATCTGTTGTCTCATCAAATATTGTTTATTTCCCAGTTTCTCAAGTCCGTATTTCTGAGGTTGTATTATTTGACACATCAGACCTTTTTCACTCTGTCTCTTGTTGTTGTTCAGTTGCTAAGTTGTGTCTGACTCTTGCAATCCCATGGACTGCAGCACACCAGGCTTCCCTGTCCTTCACCATCTCCCAGAATTTGCTCAAACTCATGACTCATTGAGTCAGTGATGTTATCCAACCATCTCATCCTCTGTTGCCCCTGGCTCATCCTGCCCTCAATCTTTCCCACCATGAAGGTGTTTTCCAGTGAGTCGGCTCTTCCCATCAGGAAGCTCCAAGATTTTGGAGCTTTAGCATCAGTCCTTCCAGTGAATATTCGGGGTTGATTGCCCTTAGAATTGACTGGTTTGATTCCCTTGCTGTCCAAGGGACTCTCAAGAGTCTTCTCCAGCACCACAATTCAAAAGCATCAATTCTTTGACACTCAACCTTCTTTATGGTCCAATTATAACATCTCTACATGACTACTAGAAAAACCATAGCTTTTTATTTTATATTTGTCCTTTATATTTGACTTTTTTTTTTTTCTTTGTATTTTCCTTCTCTGTGCATCCAGGCTGCCTTCTGACAATTTTATCTCCCACTGTATTTAATTTGCCTATTATTATTTCAGTTTTATTTCCATTTTTATATTTTACATTTGAAGAGTTTCTATTTGTGCTTCCCCCCACCCCCAAACCTGCCTGGTCAGTTTTATATTCTCTCGTTTCATCCTACTTCCAATATCTTATTTCTTCACACCTATTGATTTATGAACAGTGTCAGATAATACTAATATTAGCAGCTTTTCAAGGTCTAACTCTGCAGTTAATTGTTTCTGTAGTTCTTTTGCTCATGATTACTCATTTTGTTGTGTTTGATGATTTCTTAAATTTATATGTCATCTTACTTGGAACTATTCCACGTGAATTCTTTGAGACCTTGGTGTAAGTGCCCTCCTCCAGAGGTGATCTTTATTGACATCTGCTGGGTGCAAGTGTACACCCATCTAGGGTCACTTTAAATGACATTTTTGGCTTATATTTTTCAACAGCCATTGTAAATTTTGGCCTAACCCCCAACCCCACGACGCCCACAGTGGCTCCCAGGATGCTCTTCTCACCCATGCCGGAGCTGGCGTCCTCTGCAGAGGGATCTCCAGGGAACCCTTGGGTGCCCGCCCCAAGAGACTATTTCCGGCGGGTGTCAGTGGCGCCACCTAGTGGTGCCCCACGGCTGGCTCTGGGCACCCGGTTCAAGATTCTTCTTAATTAGGTTGGTTGCAAAGTAACTGTGATTTCAGACCTTGAATTTTAAATTATTATAACTAGGCTCAAACACATATTTATTAATCAAAATAGGAACCATTAAAGTCAACACATTTTTTGCCAACGAGAAATAAAGTGATTTATTCCTGTAGCGTAAAAATCCGTGCTTTGGGATTCGACAAACTCTTGTAAAGCATTTTCTGCCTCCTGCTGGTTGTGGAAGTGTTTTACCTGCAAGAAGTTGAGATGCTTGAAGAAGTGGTAATTGGTTGGCAAGGGGTCAGGTGAGTATGAAGGATGAGTCTAAACTTTGTAGCCCAACTCGTTCAACTTTTGAAGCATTGGTTGTGCGACTTGTATGCGACGTGCGGTCAGGCATTGTCGTGGAGAAGAACTGGGGCCATTCTGTTGGCCAATGCTGGCTGCATGAGTTGCAGTTTTCGGTGCATCTCATCGATTTGTTGAGCATACTTCTCAGATGTAATGGTTTCACTGGAATTCAGAAAGCTAGAGTGGATCAGACAGGCAGCCACCATCAGTGACCATGACCTTTTCTTTTGGTGCAAGTTTAGCTTTGGGCAGTGATTTGTAGCTTCTTCTCAGTCCAGCCACTGAGCTGGTCATCACCAGTTGCGTAAAATCCACTTTTCATTGCAGGTCACAATCTGACTGAGAAGTCGTTCGTTGTTGTTGCACAGAATAAGAGAAGAGGACACTTCTAAATGACAATTTTTTCAATTTTTGTTCAGCTCATCACGCACGCACTTACTGAGCTTTTCCACTTTGCCAATTTGCTTCAAACGCAGAATGACCACAGAATGGTCAGTGTCGAGTTCTTCGCCAACTTCTCATGTAGTTGTAAGAGGATAACTTTCAATGATTGCTCTAATTGGTCACTGTCAACTCTCGATGGCTGGCCACGACACTGCTCGTCTTCCAGGTTCTGGTCTCCTTTACAATACTTCTTGAACCACCACTGCGTTGTTTCTGAGCCAATTGCGTTGTTGATGTTGTGAGATGTCTCCACTGTTTTATGACCCATTTTGAACTCAAATAAGAAAATCACTCAAATGTGCTTTTTGTCCAACATCATATCCATAGTCTAAAATACATGTAAAATAAACAGCAAGTAATTAGTCATTAGCAAAAAATAAAATGAAGTGAGAAATGTGCATTAAAATAACGTACAACATAACCACGTTTACTTAAGAATGTATTCCAATGTCAAATGGCAAATTTCACAATGCAAAAACCTCACTTTTGTACCAACGTAAATACAATACTTTATGTCATTGTCACTGCTGTGATAACAATTTTAATCTTATTTCTGTGTACATGACCTGCTCTCACTTGGAAAGTTCTTAAGAGTTTTCTTTGATGTGCTTATCTTTTGTTATACTGCATCTACATGTTTCTCTTACTTCTCCTAGTTGGTACTCAACCGGGCCATGCAATCAAGTCATTTCTCTTTTTAATTAAATAAAGTGACTTTAGTAAATTCTGGGAAATTAGTTTCTATATTTGTGTCAGGGGAGCAGGCAGATGACATTCTCAAATGGCAGGACTGGAGGAGAGTTTAATAAAGGGATCATTTCCAAAGGAGTGGGAAGGATTATGGGATGCTGGCAGGGGAGGTGGAGCACCCTGGATGGGCAAGGGTGGAATCCCTGTTGCCCGTATGCTTGAAGGAGCAAAGAGAGGGAACAGTTACCAGGACGGGGAATGAGTAGCCCCAGTTATAGTGAGAGGGACATTGGTGGAGGAGAACAGCAGCCCAGGGTGATTCAGTGAGGAGGGTGGTCTTCCCCCCTTGATCAGCAGGTGCCTTCCACTGGCAGGTCCCAGTAGGAAGCCAGAGGGCGAGGGCACCTGGGTGACGTGGTCCATAGGAATCAGCCTCCTGGGGAGTGTAAAGTGGAAAATTTGGGAGAGTGGATGGGTGGGAGAAGAAGCAAATGAGAATCTTAGCATTTTTCTCCTCCTTAATTAAAGCAGTTTAATAGACTTTTTTTGGGCTGTGCTAGGTCTTCGTTGCTGCCTGGGCTTTTCTCTAGTTGCAGCGAGTGGGGGCTACTCTCTAGTTCGGCGCTTGGGTTTCTTGTGGCTTCTTTTGTTGCAGAGCACAGGCTCTAGGGCATGAAGGCTTCAGTAGTTGTGGTTCCCGGGCTCTGGAGCACAGGTTCAATAGTTGTGCACAGACTTAGTCACTTTGAGGCATGTGAGGATCTTCCTGGATCAGGGATCAAACCCATGTCTCCTGCATTGGTTTGAGGATTCTTTACCACTGAACCACCGGGGAAGCCCTTAACAGACTTCTTTAAAGAGCAGTTTTAGGTTTACCAAAAGTTATCCCAAAATACAGAGAGTTCTGAGCATGAGCCTCAACTTCCCCTGCTAAAAACTCTTTAAGGGTTTCCTATGACGTGAAAGACCAAACCTTTAAAGCCATGGCCTTCAGCGTCCGTGCTTGTTTCACCTTCCTCACCCCTCCCTTCATCTCCCCATCCTTCCCCTTGTTCTCTGGGTCCAGGCCGCCTGCTCTTCCACTTCTTCACACTTTGATGCAGCTTCCTGCCACAAGGTACTTGTCTGATGTTTGCATTACCTGAAATGCCTCTCCTCTCTAATCCACTTTCTCCTGTTACTAACTCCTATGGTTTCTTTAGATCTTAACACAAATATCACCACCTCAGGGAAGTTTTCCTGATCCCCCAAACCTGATCAGTGTACCTTGTTATACACTTGGTGATGTACTTAACATTGATCGCAATTTTCCTTTTTTTCCTTGAAGTATAGTTGGTTTACAATGTTATGTTAGTTTCTGGTGTACAGCAAAGTGATTCAGTTATACATATATTCTTTTTCAGATTCTTTTCCATTATACTTTATTACAAGATTTTTAAAAAAATCATTGATGTACTTATTTCTGGCTGTGCTGGGTCTTTGTTCCTGCACGGACTTTAGTTGCGGCAAATGGGGGCTACTCTCTAGTTGCGGTGCGTGGGCTTCTCGTCGTGGTGACTTCTCTTGTTGCAGAGCACGGGCTCTCAGACGCTCGGGCTTCAGTAGTTGCGGCCCCCTGGGCCCTAGAGCACAGACTCAGTAGCTGTGGCACGTGGGCTTAGTTGTTCTGCGGCATGTGGGATCTTCCTGGATCAACGATCAAACCCGTGTCTCCTGCATTGGCAGGCAGATTCTTTACCACTGAGCCGTCAGGGAAGCCCTACAAGATACTGAATTTAGTTCCCTGCGCTATACAGTAAGCCCTTGTTTTTTATCTATTTTATATATAGGAGTTTGTATCTGCTAATTCCAAACTCCTAATTTGTCTCTCCCTCATCTTTCCTCTTTGGTAACCATAAACTTGTTCTCTATGTCTGAGAATCTGTTTTTGTTCTGCAAACAAGTTCATTGGTATCATCTTTTTAGATTCCACATATAAGTAATATCATACACTGTCTGTCCAGGCCAGCTGCAGTGGGTGGGGATGGGACTGAGGGACCCACCATGAAGTGGTTGGGGGTTAGCGTTGCTTTGTTTCCTAGGTCACAAGATGTCTGCTCCCTCCCAGCACCATAACTGCATCTTAGGAGGTCAAGAAGAGAAAGAGAAAAGGGCAAAAGACCCACCAGCCAAGTCTCTCTGCCTGTTAAAGAGCCTTTCTGAAGCCCAGCTCAGAAATGTCACTGGCTTGAAGTATGTCACATGGCATAACCCCTAGTTGTCAGGAAGTCTGGCAAATGCGGCTTTTACACCAAGTACTTTTTTGAGGGGATTCATGTGCAGACTTTATTTACTTTCTAGCCTCCATAACACACTAGGTTCATCTTACAGAAAATAAAAATATGTGAATTTATAAAATGATCTGAAAGAAGGAACATAATAATTGGACCAGAAATACAGTCCCTAAGGAAACAACCGTAAGAATGCTTAATTTTGGAAATGTAATTTTCCCTAATGTAATTATTCCTGTTTATGATTCATGAACTGTTCCTTAATTTTCTGTTGCAATACGATTCTGTACCATTCATGTAACAAGCAGAAAAGCTCCCAGCTACCCTGTGTGCACAGAGACTTTCTATAAATATTTCTGTAGTCAGTTTCATTTGCTTTGCCCAGGATTCGTTGGTTGACTGGCAATACCTTGATTCATCACGGGGCAGATTCTCAGGAAGCCTTGATCATCCTTAATTGGATTCACACTGGGGCTATATGGACGCAGTGGCTCCACAGCAGAAATTTTAGTGAATGTAGGGGACTTCCCTGATGGTCCAGTGGTTAAGGCTCTGCGCTTCCACTGCTGGGGATATGGGTTTGAGCCCTGCTCATGGAACTAAGATCTGGAGAAGGAAATGGTAACCCACTCCTGTATTCTTGCCTGGAGGAGCCTGTAGGCTACCGTCCATGGGGTCACAAAGAGTCAGACAGGACCGAGCGACTTCACTTTCACGGAACTAAGATCCCACATGCTGTGTGACGTAGCCAAAAAAACTTTTTTTAGTGAATGTAAAAATATGGGATCCATTTCTCTGTTTCTTTCTCTAGTATTATAAAATGCCTAGACTTTAATGCTTAGGCAGGGAACAGGAGCCAGCACACCCTAGGGATTCTTCTGTAACCTGATTCTTCAACATTTCATCCATATCTATTAGAAAATAGCGGCTGTGTGGTTCACTGGAGCAACAAGGGTTATCAACACATCATCCATGGACTCCCTGTAAGGAAAACAGCATTCATCTTTTATTAGCACTAACATCCTCACGCAAAAAACCAGGGCATATCACTCTCTAGATGGCAATTAAAGGTTTCCTTGTTCATTTTTTGGTACTTTTTCAGTTTTTCTACAAAGAGCATATGTTACTATTTACAGTTAGGAGACATATTTTATTTTACAAATTAATCTATAAAAGTCTTTATATAGAGAGTCAGGCTTTCCACTTGGGTGGCCTCTGATAACTGAAATGGAACCCATCTCCTATCTTTGCAAGGCTCCTTGACGCTCTAAACAGAAAGCCCAAAATGGACCGTCACAGTGCTCATGCTCACTGAGGGAGCAGGTGTGGCTTCTGCCCCCAGACTCTCATCCCCTCCACGCGGCTTTTCACATGGGGATAGAAGCTCTTAAGATGCGCTGGAGGACTGCCAGGCTTCCTGCATTGGAAGGTGGTGAGAGAAGACATTCCGACAGCTGAGGGGAAGGGCTTCCAGGCTTGATCATCGCACCAGTTTCTTCATCCACAGCCCAAGGACCGGCAGGAGCGCTCAGGTGGGGCAGACATGGGAGAGCAGGAAGTCCACCTCGTTTCGGACAATGCACCTCCCCGGGTGGATGCTGTCGGGCAGGGCCAGGCTGGAGGTCATTTCCCAGGCGTCCACAAAGGCCACACGGAGGTCGACAAAGGCAGCTCGGAGGAGCCGGTTCACCTGGAGGGTGAACCAGTCGCTGCCGTACACGGACTTGTAGCCGGTGTTGGCCAGTTTGATGACCACCAGGGTGTCGGGCTCCCGGGCCAGCAGTGCAGCCACAGCAGCCCGGACCCCTGCCAGTCGTTGCACGAAGATGGACGGAGGGAAGGTGGTGAAGTGGGCGCCCAGGCTCAGCACCACCACAGTGTGGGGGCCCCCAGCCAGGCCCCCCAGTTCCCGGACCACGGAGTGCAGGGCAGCCACAGGGGTGCGAAGAGAACGCA